>NW_008825071.1:7780470-7800337 GCF_000699105.1 Pygoscelis adeliae
AATAGAGCAAACAGGATAACGTGGATGCTCTTGCTCCAGCGCTTCGCTACTCAGGAAGAGTAGGGCAGCATCTGCAGGGAAGCAAAGGGAAGTGGGGGAGCGAGAGTGGGGGTCCCCAGAGGATACAGTGATGTGTAATGAGCAGGGAAGGCTGCATGGTGGGGAGGCGAAACTGGGAGGTGGAGGCTAATGTAAACTCAAAACCTGTCTTGAACTGGAAAGTCTTCTGGAAAGGCTCTTTTTGCATCAGTCTTCCTTAAGGAAAGGTTGGCTGCGAGCAAATGGCTCGTGAAATTAATACCAGTGACAGGTAAAATGGGGCAAGAAAAAGTGAGCCGGTCATTGGTTAGCTTGGAGGCTTTCTAGTCAGGCATGTCAGATGAGCTTTTCCTAGACTAAAGATCCCGCTAAAGCTGCCTCAGAGCTATCAGTGGTCCTCTTCAAAAATTCGGGAAGGAGGGGAGAAATACCAGGAAGAAGGAAAAAAACAGGTATATATGCTTATTTTTTTAAAGGTGGAGTGGGTAGGAGCAGGGAATTACTGACTCGTCAGCTCTCCGCAGCTCTCTGCCGTTCCCCTGATCAAGCCACTTGTATGCTTGAAGGTCTCAAGGAGCAAGGGAGCAGCTTTATCAAGAGCAAATCCTGGCAAGCTAATTTCCTTCTGCAGCAAGGTAACGGGCCTTGTCATTACGGGAGAAACAGTAGAAGTCCTGCATCTGGGATATTAGTACAGTTTTTGGTACTACCTCATATGAAAAAAAAATTATATATAAATTCATAAACAAAGAAGACAAATGTGGGAAACTACTGAAAGGTAGCAAAGCTGGATATTTACACCCAAATCCTCAAAGGATGACTAACCAAATGGAGATCAGAATGGGTACTGAGCAGGGTTACCCAGAGTAATATCCTGGTCCAGGTCTGGATCCAATATTTGCATTAACCAACCTGGCATTCAGGATGTACATATTGAAGGTGGATGCAGGGCTACCCAGTGCTCCCACCACTCTGAATTATTGAAAAATTCCGTATTCTTTATGGTAAAGGAAAAAGCCAAGGAGAAGGTAAAAGTATAAATGGAAAAATCTAGTAGAAAAAATAAACTGTAGGAGATGCATGCTCCTGAAAAATCACCTAAGATTTATTTAATAACCAATTGTTTCAGCAGTAGGAGACATTTCCTATTGACAAGGATTTTCTTCAGCTGCTGCCAAGCACAAATCAAGGAATGTTTACTTTGGTGCCTTTGTCTGACAGAGAAGGATTGTTTCTGGCAAGTACTTTATATTGTATTAAGAAATCAGTCAAAACAAACAAGAATGTGAAAATTACATTTTAAAAGTCATTTAAAGCCACATGCAGAGTCTCAAACATTAAAGGACACAGTGAGGGCAGATGTGGTTGGCTTGAAAAAAGTATATTCATAAGGACGGCAATGTATTTGCCTCTTTTAAGTTCCTGATGTGAGTGAAACTCTTCTGGATCCATGGATCTATTATTTTTTGCACAGGGAATACAGCTCAGTCTTTACAATGGACAACGAGTGTTTCCCCCTGCCCCCAGTACAGACATCCCAACCAGTAATGTGCTTGTGCAAAAAATACTGATAGATACCTTATCTGCAGGCAAGTCACAATGAATTCCTCTACTTCCACCATCAAATACCAGAAGGAATAGAGAAAAGGAGAAGCTGCAGATTTGGGTCCTGTGAGTCTTCACAGGTGAGTCCTCCAGCAGCGGGGATGCAGTTTCTCCTTGTTAAGCACTGCTTTTATCTTTCTAAATTACTTTACTGAATACATCTGCGTGCCCTGCCACTTCTCTCAGGCAAAATGGTAGCGTGCATGGGTCAGCAGTATTGAAAGCCCATAGCGGGATCGAAAAAGGGGTTGGAAATTAATCTCGCCCTTGATGGGAAGAATCCCTCTGGGTCAGCATTTCCCTCTGGAATATTTGTTTGAATTTGGGTTTTGCACAGTCTACTACATTAGATACGCCTGCAGTTGGCTTCCAGCTGTCTTTGCTTTGATGAGCTCCTCTCTCGCTTCGAATTTATTGTCCGGCTTATATAAGCACAGTGCCCCTCTGTTAAGACTGGTATCCCTTGCCATCTTTTTTAAACACAATTAATTAGAAGTTCCATAAAAGGCAGGAAATTCACAATCTTGTAGACACCAAATCAGCCCTGAATCTTCATCGTAATCTCCCCGTAGGGCCTGACCACACGTGAATAAGAATTGTCTTCCTTTTATTGGATCTGGTTTGGAGAGAAGTGTGGTTTACATTATAACATTCCTGTTAGCGAGGTGACTCTAAACTATTATTTGCCTTGATTGGAAGGGTTTAAAATGAGGATTATATCCTTCTGGCTCTAAGTCACGAAAATATTCATCTGTGTGCTGCTGTGGGAAATGTGGTCTTAGCACATGCTACCGTCAAGCATATGTTTAGGAAATTTATTTTTGGAGAGAGGTGAATTTAAGCAGCAGCTTAAGTCCCATCTTGAACCGGGACACAGTAGATAACATTAATCTGGCCAGATTTCCCTACTGGCGCCTAGTTTATCTAAGCCATTTGAACCACTAGTAGAAGGGAAAAAACACATGCTATTAAAACCTCGCTAGCAATGGTGTTTGTACATACTGTAAATGTGTCCTCTGTTGCCTTTTGATAGTGCTTGTAACACTGAACTTACAGTCTTGTGTAATCTTGAACTAGTAATTACAGTTTGGTGGAATCCAACTCTTTGAACTGATTTTTTATTTTTATTTTACTAAAGTCTCTGATGTTGCATAAGCTTTTCATTAGCACTAGTCGCTGTTGACATCAAAATTAGCAAGTAAATTTAGCACAATACACTAATGTGCAAATAGAACGCTTCTTAATGAGTCTTTGGGGGATTTTTCAGATCATCCCTTTTTTCGCCCTTAAGACTACAGCAGCAATATGAAGCATCCTTACCTTCCACAGGTGCTAACTGGCATCATGCATTCTTACAGCTTTCTGCTGTCTTTCTGCAGCAGCACAATACAATCTTCACAGTTCAAGCAATAAAACAGTTAAATAAACTGTCATAATATTATGATAAGGTAAATCTATTCACCTGGCCACAGTTCATTTGCCTTTTACAATTCATCATAAAATTTTATATGGAACGTGTAAAAACAAAATGCTTTTGATGAGAGATGGAGATGATCCTGGAGTCCTTTATTAATGTGGATGATGGTAACAGAAGAGGTGTAAATCATTGCTATACTGCTGCTCATTACGGACATCTTTAAAGACAGTAATAGACAGGTTTACAGCACTTAGCATTGTCTAATTCAGCTCAAATAGAAATCAACCCATAGATTTCTGTGACATTCTGTCTTAGGTGCTTAGAACGAAAATGATAGAGAATGAGGCGCTGAACAAAAGGTGATTACCTAACCTCTCCGAGTCCTGAAAGCCTGTAGATTGCAGGTTATTATAGTGCCTAAATGATAGGGATATTTTTGATAAAAACTTTTTTTTACCTCACTGAAGAGTCACAGATCAAAAAGCAGGGGCTGGAACACGGGATAAAAACCAATTTAGTCTGTCTGCTTTACTCTGTTTTTATGTATTTGCTTTTTCAAAATGGGTTCTAATTGTTTCTTGAAATGCTCCTGCCTTTAGCTCAATACTTCTGAATTCAGTTTATTTTTAAGAATTTGGTCTGGTTCTTTCACCAGCAAACTCCTGGGATAAAAACAATGCAAGATGCAACAGTGGCTCTTTCTATCTAGAACACATAATCAATGTAATTCTTAGAGCAAGGAGAAGAATGTATTTTCCTTTCTAACACAAATGAGAGAATAAGAAACGGGAAAAACACATCAAGCTGAAAGTGAGTAAGAAAGGCAGTTTGAGCTGGGTGTTCTTCTGTGTTTGCAGCTCCCTCAGGAGTGAAGAGGAGGAGATTCACGTTATCAACAGCAGATCCTGGTCCCGTTTCAATGCAATGTTTATAGCAGTTATCACAAATGTTTATGAACGCTGATCCTGCAGATTGGTTCAATGACAAAATACAGGATTCAAAGGTACAGGTGCTATTGAAATAAATCACATTTTGTCTGAAGTACATGCATATGTCATTTGAAAGTACCGGCTGCAAGATTTCAGTCCTTAGGCAAGTTTCTGTGCTCTGTGGCGTCTTTGGAGTTGCAATAGTGTAACTGAGATGAGGTTACGGTTTCTCTTCAGCACTAGGGAGAAAGCCACTGCTGCCGCTAACTTCATTTTACTTCATCTTACTTCATCAGCTTCAGTTTCTTTGTTGATGCCAATATTCCTCACTTGCTGACCACCTTCTCAGGAGCTAGACTGATGCCGCCTGCTAGCAGAACACACACATGGGTTTTCAGGGCCGTTAATTATTCAGTGTAAACTGCCAGATGAAAAAACTTGTATTGACGTACCCTCCAAGAAGACAGCTCATCGGATTGCTTTGAACCATTCCCGGACACTCTTCAAAGATGGATTAGTTTGGAGGCAACTTCATCTTGCATTTCAGGTTCGCAGTTCTTCTACCTTTATTTTTGTTTAAATTGCTGTCTTTTAAAAATCTTACTGAAATAAATCATATCGTAGAGAACACAAAGCCAACAGAAACTTTTACAGTAACAGAGATGGGACTCACAGGAGCACCTGAACTCTGCAGGGAGAGGCAGTGCGTGATGAAAGAGCTGGAACAGAAACACTCTTACCCAGGGAAATGACTGTTAGGAGAAACCGAGGGCGTTATCTCGCAGCCCTGTGTAAGAAGATGGAATCAAACTCATATAAACACCTGACAAGAAAAAAAAACCACAAAGAAGATGCTACTGATAGGCATGAATTTGAACCGTGGTTATCTGCAGAGCTAACAAAAGCCTTGTTTCTCAAATGGAAAAGAGGAAATGTTTCATTTAAAGACCACGGAAAAATCTGTGCAATTAGCTTCTCTGCGCAGATGTTGCTCAATTGAATTCAAATTAAGGAGTAACAACTCCTGTGCTTGCTAGGATTCATGTGAATTTGAAGTATAAGATTCAAATGTAGATGATCAAACAACGGCATGATTTATCTGTTAGATGTATCGAAAGAACTGAGCCTGGGGCTTGAAAGCACACATGGCTTTAAGCCACTTAATGCAACATGGTACTTCTGCTCTCTTTGATCACTTCTTCATTTTTTTTTCAATTTTTAAGATTTCTTTTTGTGTCTTGAGCAATGTACACTACTCATTCATAAGGGGGATTGCTCAAATCCCAAGTTCTCCTTTATTTCTGATTTCATTGTCTGAATGGTTTACTCAACTCCCTCCCATTCTGGATGAAGAGGGGCAGCATTCACACTCCTGCTGTCTACTCCAGCGGGCGCTTGAGAACCCATGAGCCAAGCCTTAAACTCTCCCCTCCTGCTCTGCTCTCAACTTGCCAGTCTCAGAAATGGCCAAGCATCTTCCACAAGGAGTTAAGCCACTTTGATTCCAACTGACTTGACAACTCAGCTTCTTCTCACAAGATTTTGCCTTGAAACAATTCTGAGTACAGAAAGGCATTATGAATGTATTCGTGTTGCAAAGTGTTCTTTCTGAGACATCTGCAGAAAGTACTTTTTAAACATTGTAAGTCTAAAGCTGTATTTCTGACGTGTAGAAAAGAATAGTGTTTTCCCCCTAAGTTTTTGATTCTCTGTGTAAAAAATGCTGCTTCTTTTTTTTAATAGTCTTAATGGACAAATACCTTTTCCTCCTGATAATTATTCATTGTAAACAGAACTTCCTAGTGCATTGGAGAAGATGAGAAAACAAACGTACCAGATGTTAGTCACACTATTTAAAGCATTATTGGAAGGTATTCAGATATTGTGGTGATGACTGCAGTATAAAAACCTATGCAGAATAGAAACTAGCAACCAAGAAGCTTTTGAGCCGAAATGAAAATAGGATTAAATTGTCCAACTGTGCAGCTCTGGTATTTTATTTTCTCGTATGTAATCTGATAGGCTTCGCATTATTCTCCAGAATACTTAACTGGGCCAAATTCATTCTTAGTGTACTCCATTGACTTTAATAGACTTGTACAAGAGCTTAGTTTGGTCTATTGTATGTCAGATGTTTTATGCATGCAGCATCATTCCTAGGAGAAGATTACTTAAGGATAAAAATGTTATCTACGTTTCAAGGCATGGTCCATCTTCCAGTTGAGACCCAAGAGAGCAAAATAAAAATGTCAACAAATTAACAGTTGGCAGTTGCCCAGGAAAAGAAGTTAAAATGCTTTTTAAAATAAAATTTTTTTTCCATAGTTCCTTGAGAAACATTTTTATGATGTTGGAGGGAAAGCTGTTTCGTGGGGGTTTTTTTGTTTATCCTATATTTAATTCATTTCTATCTTCATGATTTAAAAGCTTCAGTCAGCTACAAAGACTAATTAGGCTATGCTATAACAAGGATTACTGAACTGTAATTATTATTTATTCAAATCAGTGGAAGAATTACTGAGGCTTACGTTAAAGACAATAGAAGTTAATGGAGGAAGAAGTAAAGGAGGCCAGTAGTGATTTCAACTGCATATTGTCAACCACCCCAGCAGTACAAAAGTAGCCATCTAATTGACACCCTGAAATGGGGGCCTGCTGATATTTGCTCGCGAGTCATTAATTTCAACCATGTTTTTAAACACGACCTCTTTTAAAGAAATATCCTTGGGAAAAAAATTATATGTAGGGTATGAACACTAGTATTACTAGCTGGTTGATGAAAGAAAGTGCCAGGAAAAAGCTACAGAGATATATTTGCCTGGTATTTTCACTGTATTTCAAATGTGGGGGTTTTTGCTCATTCTCTGAAAGACTCCAGACTGCTTGATTGCTGCAAATGCCCACGGCTCTTCGTCTGCAGTTTTAACCCACCAGTTACTTCCAAGCTGCACTTCTAGCATTCAAAAAACAATTCCAGCTGCATTTTAATGTCACTGAAAAGTTTCAACACCCCCAAAATGGAACAGTGCCCACCTGAACTGCCGTTCTGCCCAAGGGCCTCATTCTCTTCATCCCCTTCCCTCTGCACAGGCTCCAGCTAACGAACTTGTCAGGGCTGGTGCAATCTACAGGCAAATTATGGTATAGTACCCAGGTTTAATCTAGGCAAAGATCCTGATCTAGAGATAAGCTGGCTGATGCGGAACATCAGTATTAACAGCCCAGATTTGTCTTGCTCTGATCTAGAATGAAATGCTTCAATTCAGTTGAACAAAAAAGTTTTGATTCTGGTCAATCCAAAAATATTTCCATTTTACCCAATTGGGTAAAAATTGAGATTTTGTGGAAACTGTCTTTGCATTTAGTTGTACTTTCTGGAAATGGGGCCCAATACCACTTAGGACTTTAGGCGCTAGTAATGAAAAGAGAAGAGATAGCCATTTAAAGCTGCAACTCCCTTTCTAGTCCTTCCCTGCTCTTTAGCCTCCCAGCTCCTAGACTTGCGTCTCTGCCCCTCTGTTAATGTGATTCCCCCAAACTCACAGGAGGTAAGGAAAGCAGGGGACGGGGAGTGGGGGAGGTTATTTTCCAGCAGGTATGTCCCACCTGGGCAGCTGTGGGAGCCAATGATAGGTGTGATTTTGTCATTTTAACAACGCATGTGTCTTGCCAAGGGATAATCAATATATAAAATCACCTTACACAGATTTTTTTCCTTTTGATACAGAAGAGACGTGCTTGTTTTCCTCCTTTGCAGCCTCAGGTCACATGCATTTCTCTAATTTCATGCTGCATACATGAGGAAGGGCACGTGGCAGGGGCCGATCACAGCCTGGGAGGATATCACAAAAGACCTGAGATGCAGACATGGCTAGGGCATGGATGCACGAATAAAGGTTCAGTGTGTAGGGCCCTGAAGTCTCCTGCGCTCCTGCAAATTTGAGAGGTGTCACTTGCCACAGGGATCCATGAGCTAAATCCTTTTCTCTTAATGAAGGCACAGCTGTCACTGTTGGGCTAGTGAAACCTTGGGGCGCCAGCAATACAGCTCATCTGCATCACCGCCACTATGAGATTTGAGAGATGAGTCTGTTTGCCTTTACCTCCACAAATATGAGTCCATATAGCCCATTTA
The DNA here is from genome assembly GCF_000699105.1 of Pygoscelis adeliae. Classification (NCBI taxonomy): domain Eukaryota; kingdom Metazoa; phylum Chordata; class Aves; order Sphenisciformes; family Spheniscidae; genus Pygoscelis; species Pygoscelis adeliae. The sequence goes on from NW_008825071.1 coordinate 7,788,596, forward strand.
CTGGAACTACGCAGTGTCTTCAATACTAGCCTAACAATCCATAATGATTTCCTTGCTTCCAGCAGTGTGTCACCTTCAGCTCAAACCTGAAGACATAGGTGATAAAAGTTAACTTCCAGATGGATGATATGTATTGAAAACACAATTTCATATTGTTAGTTTCATATAATGTGTCTGATTTTTTTGTGTCTGAGCTCCTAAATGCTGCAACAAAGATGCTGTTTTGCTACATAATCTTCCTATTTGTTTTCTAAATCTTTCATTCAGATTTATGCAGATGTTCAGTCTGCAGCTATGCAAAATTTCAGATGGTTATAGACATAGAAAACATGATCGCAAGTGTTTACATAAGCAAAATCCCTCAGCAATGCTGACTTGAAAACCTGAGCTGACTGTCCCCGCTTCATCTCTGCATAGTCGGCTGATTAGCATTTGGTTTTTAACTTACCTCTTCAAAGTACAGCAAGTGTACAGCTTGGTTCTTCTGAAGCATTTATGAGTTTATACACAGTAGCTGAAATTGAACTTCAGATGTCATCGCACCGATCCCATCTGTCCTTGAGCCTGCGTAAAAAGAAACTGCTGATACACACTTCCACGCTCGGAAAAATGCTCCTGGATCCTACTGGCAGACATTGCCCCGTTTTGACCACTGCTGTTATAAAAGCCCCTTGGAGCAAAGACATCCTTTTTATTTTTGTGTGGTACTTAGCATCGTAACGTCCCCGGTCTGTGACTAGGACCCTGAGATGCAATGGGAATAGAAATAATGTCGTAATAAAGGCACTTGGAAAATTCTGCTCAGCTGGCTTTCTCTTGCAGGAATTTGGCTTTGCTCTCAATGAGGTCATGTGAAAGGAGCATTTATTTATTTATTCATTATTTTTGCATATGTACAAAAGGGTTCTGGAAGTGCACCCTCAGCACCTTTTACACAGCTACAAATTATCTTTATAAAAATAACACTAAACCAAAGTGCAGAGCAGCCACTCAAAATAAGTAGTTAAAAATACACTTGGCAAATGAAAAGCTGGAATCACATTTCTCTATCAGTGAGATTCTGCCCCCATCACAGTCATGTTCAGGGAAAAATGAGGGTCTTTATACTGAACCCGTAGAGTCACCAGATATGAGCTCTTTCAGACTGTGAGAACTTGACGAGTTCCAGAGCCTGAAGGCCAGATGTAAACTCTGTGGAAGAACTTGGGATTTCAAGTGACTTTCTTGGCACAGCAAAGAGGGGTGGTATCAGTGTGTGTGAGATTCCTTATATTGCTCTTCCGTGTTCCTATGAACCAATAAATTAGATCTATTCTTCCAGCTATTTGTGTCTCCAATATTATATCAAAACAAAAGGACAAGACTCACACTGGATATGAAATATTGAGCTCATTTTCCCATCAACAGCTGTGTATCAAAGTAAAGATACAGCAAAAATTATTGGGTCGTTACTAGGTCAGGGTCTCTCCTAAGATAGAAATCATGGCTATCTGCTCCTGTTGCATTTCAGAGTGTTTCTTTGGATTACAGTTATATGAAAAATCTAAATACTTTATGGAACTAGTTCTGCTGAAAGTTTTAAGATCATCTTCTGGGTCATGTTCTTTGTGAACACAGCATTGTACTCTGGAAAGATGTAATGGCTTAGTCATTCAGGCTGATTAGTTTTGTCAGGCGCTGCAAATGAGTGATCTTCCTTAGGAATGGTATTTAGGGGGTTTTTGTTTTGTTTTAAGTATAAAGTACCTTTTTACCCTGTGTTTTTTAAAAAATGCATCCACATCTGTCTCACTTACCGGTGTGATTCATCAGATGTCATGAGCTACGTAAGGATGTGCTCAGCCTGGATTTCGGAGGAGATGCTGAGAAGGACAACCCAGGCAGAGCCGCTGCTGATGCCGGAGACCCCACTGCATCCCCTCAAAGTCAGCACTGGACAGTTGTGGGCACCACCAGCAGGTATGGTATGGGAGGCAGGGCAACAGGAGCTGGGAGCACTTCACAGGACCGAAACTCCCACACCTGGAACCTGCTCCAGTAGTGAATCAGTGCCCAGAAATGGCCTTAGGTCCCGTTTCAATGGTAAGAAGGGCGAGTCCAAAGTTTAAGGCACCGAACTGAGGTTTACGAGATTTAATGGCTGGGTTTGCCATTCCTTCAGGGGAAAAGCATATAAAGCAAAAAATTTCAAACTTCTTCAGCCATTCACAGTAACCTTAACAAAAGTGAAATAACTTAAACATATAATGAGTTTCCACTTGCCCTACTGAATTGTAGGGACTTGTCCTTATTAACAAAAATATACCCAAAAACCAGTCACTGGCTATAATTTAGGGGCTTTACATCTTTAATACGGGAACTATAATAATATTGCCATTTCTCTCAGTGGTGCCAAAAAGAGCATTCATTAATGTTTAGCAGGCAGAGTACATCTCTACATAATACTCTCAGTGAAAAGATGTAAAATGAAAGTCTTCAGTGTGTATAAACTAATACAAAACTCTTCCAAAAGCCAAGAGCACCTCTCCTCATCTGATGGCCAAGTCACAACTGAAGTAACTTCATCTTCTTAAATTCTGTTATTTCATTTGGGCACGCTGGCAGCATCTCACATCAATTAGGTACTCATTTCAGCAGCTGTACCTTACCTAAATATATTTATATGAATGTACAGGCTACTTTTGTCAGGTTTTTACAAAATCGACTAGCTTGAGCCTTTCAGCAACAACATGGATGTTCTGTATGGTTTCTGCCAGTTCTAGAAAAGGAATCTTCTGCTGATAAGCAATTAGCTTTCTGCTATTATTAAAATTATTCAATGGCATTTTTGGCATCTGTTATGATGTGTACTTTTCTTAAATGCAACAAAATTTGACACTTAAAGAACAGCGTGGGGGAGAAAGGTTTCTACACAAGCAGGACCTACCTCAAAAAAAACCCACAAGAAACTAGGCACCCAGAACTGTAATCTCTTTTCATATATTGCCAAAAATGCAATGTCTTTCATAGATAATTATGTCCCCAAATGACCTTACTGATGCAAAATCTTTTATTGGATTGCTTTCTTCCATCTGGAAACCTTATGAAATGCTATAAGCTAGACCATTGTTCATTAACAAAAGGAAACCTGTTACTTTCTTCTTCCAGCCACGGTATTCATTTATAGTAACTTGGGGGTAGGAGGGAGAAGTTGTGTTCTCTGGGAGATGTGCATTTGATTTAAAAAGGAATTGCGGTCTAGTGAAGCCCTAAAGAAATGGAGGTTAGCTGTTACTTGGTGATTTCCTTTCTGTTTCTGAATAATTAAGCAGTTATCCATCACAATTTAAAGATGCTTCCTTCCAGGTCTTTTGGCGTCACAATATTTATTTTTGGAATGCTCTAGGTGAGGTTGGCATGTTAATGCTTTTCCAATTAAATGGACATTGCTTTCATGTCATTTTTAAGGTTATAAAGTTAATTGTATCTTGGTCCTCCTGTGAGTCACTCCAAGTGTACCCCAGCAGGGATCACTCTTCATGTCAGCTGTAGAGGTGAAAGTCCCCTATTTTTAGATGAGTTTACAGTGCTCTGTAGAGCAACCAGTCTCAGCCCAGACGCTCAGTTGGTTTCTGGCATTTATGTCACCTCCCCGGGGAGTCTATGACCAGGTCTCATACTTAAGTGATGATTAGAAGAAACAAAGCATTAGATAACATCTAGGATTTTTTAAAGTAGCTTAGGCTTCTGTCTGTCTTGCCTATGCACCACCCCTTGGAAGGACTGTCTTCTCTGAGACCTTGTTAGGTCTGTGTGACTTCTTCACAGGTAACTGATGTTTCTGAAAGTACGCCACAGACCTCATTGGAGTTTTTCAGAGTTTGTAGAGTCATTGGTTATTCCTAGACAAGTAACACCTTCAGGCTCAGAAGGAGTTTGATTGCCTGTCCTCAAGGCCATTGGGTTGGCAAGTGTCTTTATGACTCTTCAGTGTCAGTTAACAAGCAGCTGCCTATAAGCTAAAGTTTTCTGAACTGAAACATTGCAGTTGTACAGAAAATATCTCCCTAACCATCTTGGTCAACCTACAGTTCCTATGGAGTATTACACAAAAGAGAAACCCTTCACCTCCAGACTAGAGTTTGCATTATTCCACGGAGGGAAAAAGAATCATTTGGATCAAAAAGAGGTTACATTTAACAGTATCCTGCAAGATACTAATAATTATCAACCGCAAAGCCTTGGGTCCAGAGCCAGCCTCTAGTCTAGATGTACTAGACATCTGCAACTACTGGAGGCTGCTAGGAGGCAGGTCAGAGTTAAGCTAAGGTAAGCAATTTCCTAAACTGCAACTACGGTCAAAGATATTGGCTGATGCCAAGAGGAAAAAAACAAAGCACACAGGAGTTATGAGAAAGGAAACATGGTTGTTTATCCTCCCTTGTGTACATGTTTGTAAACAAGACTGTAACATGAGGTTTTCTCCCTATTCATGTTAGCAATTTTTTCTCCCTCTCACTACAGCCTTACAAGTCTTTGAGCACTGATTGGTGTTGACAGAGAACAACAGTGTTATCTACAATGTCGGATGTCCCCACAGCTCAGACTCTGATGGCAGATGTTTAGGGCTTTTGTATCCTTGTCTTGAGGCATATACATTACTTTCAGTTTTAAGCGTTTTAAATCATCGGGGCGGTTAAGAAACAAAGGGGGTTTAACATTAATATTGCATTAAACCAATAACATGACATTAAATCCAGCAAACAGGCTCCAAAGATCTAATAGAAGATAATTCTAGGAGGGAGATGTCTGGAAAGAAGCAGCAATGAAAGAAACAAACTAATGGTGTTAAAAGCCTGTTTTGAGAGTAAGCAGCTAGTTTGAGCTATTTTGCACAGAGCATGCCACAGATTTGCCCTACTCCCCAAAACTGAGTTTCTGGCTGAAACAGAAATGTGAATTTTGTGCAGAATAATGAAGTCAGCATGCACTGAAAAATCTTTCTCCCCATCTCATGAAGAAATCTCAGGTGGTGAGCGTTGGCGGTCATTAGGAGATAAAAAGAGGAGCGTCTCTGACACTAATTGGGCCTCTGCAAGTTCTGGCAGAATCTGGCAATCTGCAAGGCTGGACATCAGGAGATTCTGGCCATCACAATGGGGCCCAAACATCCCTCTGTCTTAGCTGAGAAAGGGGACCGCTCTCAACCTCTTTCTCTTAAGCATGCCCATCTGAGGGAGACCTAGGCACTGACATGCAACTGAGTCACCGAGGACACCCTCTCGAAGTACATCTTAGCTAGTGCAACTGCCTTCTCCTCAGGTGGAAGGCAAATGGGAAAAAAAAGAAACAGGACTTAAAAGGCTGCAGGAACCTTTATGAAAACTAGAGACCTGGCAAACGTGATAAAAATTATCTATGTAGGTGCAATAACCAGCATGAAGCACCTGTGTGAATGTCTGAATAATATTGTTTCCAGATCTCATATCTTAGAGGAAAAAAAAGAGGAAATGTTTAGTTATGACGGGCAGCTTTGCCCCAGCATAGTCCTCCAAAATAAAAAAAGTACAAGTTGCAGACTAATGCAGATGAAATTGTATCTCTTGCCTGTTTAATTTATGGCTATTGTCCATAGAGAAATTTTTACATTCTTACATGTATACTATATCTGCGTAATTCCTAATAGCATGGCTAGGTCCTCATAAAGGCAGTGCTAACTTCAGCAGCCCTGAACCTCAACATAAAGACCTTGTTACATTGCCCTAGTGACTACCTGGTTCAATTAACACTGATTGCATGTGCTAGGCTTGATTCTGACATGCTGCACTGAAATGATGACAGAAAGCCACAGATACAAGCAAATACCAAGAGCTGAAGTTAACATTCCCTACTGTCAGCTGAGAATAGTAGTTCACAGCATTTTTACCATGGCTGAGCAGAAAAAAGGTGGCATGGTATCCAAACACATCAACCTGCTTCTGCTCCAGCAGATCCCATTTTCCTTTAAACTTACTTTTATGTCACATTTTTCTATTTCACATATTTCTAAGTTTTTTAACAATATTGGCTAATGTATTAACAACTTGCTGTTAGTAGTTTCACAATTACTTTTGCTAAAAACATATGAATAGTTATTACCATGTTTATAATATTATTATTACATCTTAACCTTGCACTTCATTGCTACCCAAAAACAATTCTAGTAACCCAAACACTCTAACTTAAGAACATACCGTATCACTGTTTTCCTCTCTAATCAACAAATATGACATTAAAACCTTGTTGGATAAGACAATAATTTCTGCATTTGAATATATATCTCAATTCCTTTGTGTGAAACAAATGTTTTAAACCTAAATACTCTGTGCTTGCATTGCAGTATCGGCCAACGGGGAGGCTATAGGTTTTGTTGAGGCAAGACAGATCTCTTCAAAACTGCTCTTCTGAGCTGTTGTGGGAAATAGCACCATTAACCTTGGCGGGGGAATGGGAACAGCAGGAGTGATATTTTGCCAGCCATCTCAAGAATCCAACTAGTGTCCAGACTTGGAACAGATAACAGTGGGAAGACATCTAGTTCAGCATTTATTCTGGATTGGATCCAGCAGTCAAGCCAATCTATCATAAAATTTGACAGAAGTGTTGTCTAGGTAAGGGGTTGAGCACTCAGCTGGTAAAATGTGTTGTTCTCTCAAGGATGTTACAGATTGCTTTCTCTCTTGTAGTGTTTTTGTTTTGTTTTTTCTGAGTATGAAAAACACTGAAATAAAAAATGATACAGCATACTGTGTCCACTGTATAAATCAGTATACTTCATTGTTACGGCAGGAACAATGACTTGAAAATTTGTTTTCCACCACCTTGTGGTCTGTATTGCGTTTTTATCTGTTTAAAGTAAGGCAGCCTGCTCTTGAAGCTGAATGCTTACGTTTGACACCATCAGAGAATGTCGTGTCCAAAAGGCTGGTTGGCTTTTGTCCAGCTAAAACAGTAGAGAGAACTGACAAAATGGAAACATTTCTTTGCTGATCGTTGACACCTATTTTGTAGAGGTGGAAACAGATGCAAGGCAGAAGAGAATCCAGCTTTCAGGCTCTTAGGTAGAAAACACACCAAGAAGTTTGACCCTGAGTAATCCTGGGGCCATGAAGAGCCCCAAGCCTCTCTGTGCAGGTTAGATGGCTCCTTCTACATCCCGCTTGTCAGAGCCACAAAGTCACCTCTGAACTTCCTTCGTCTCACCTCCGCATCCCCAGTGAAGGAACGCGCTTCCTGGAGAAACAGGCTTCCTCTCCTCTGCTTCTGCAATGGCTTCAGCATCTATTGCAACATGGGTGATTCCAGCCCAAAGAGACACAGGAGAGGATGTCACAGGCAAAGTGATTGAGAACTGGCGCAGGGCTTGTATCGTCATTAGGTTTGCATCTATTTTTATGGTTTTGTTTTGGATTTTTTTTCCTGTGCGTGAAGCTCCCTCAGACATGCCCCTTATCACAAAGAAAGACTCTGCATAATTAATTCTCAACATAATGGTCCCACTTCCTAATTAATTTATTCATTCTCTTGCTGTATAACCGTTTCTCTACCTAACTGACTGACTTTGGTAACAGTTCTCTGCATAATTGATTCATATTGCTGTTGATTCTCCCCATTTTTATTTAATATCAGAAATGATTTGCTGTGTAACTGCTTCATTGCTTAACTCATTATCTACACAATTGGTTGGTATCATAATTGATTCACTGCTTAACTGTCTCGCAGAATAATGAAGAGCAAGTAATGGCCATCCACTTTCCACCTCCATTTCCCTTCCCTACATCAGCCTCTTCCTTTCTTTACATGACAACCCGAAGCTTTCCTGACTCCCGTTTTACCCCCCCGCCCATTTCAAAAGGACACTGCTATCACCAGTCCCCTGGCCCTTATTCTGATGCCTCCAGCCCCCTTTAGTGTCCTTCCCCGTCCCACTCCCAGCTGCATCACACAGAGGCTGCCAAGCTTCAGCTCTGTATCTCTCGTATATTCACAATGCCATTTCACTCCATTTTTTAAACCTTTATGCTCAGCCCTTCTGTTCTCCTTTCACCACTTAGGTTCATGTCTGTCCCCTCCATGGACATTTTTACCTACTGACTCTTGAAATCTTTCTTTCGCACATTTATGCCTGGAACAGCCCCCCCCGGACTACTCCAGAAAGCCTTTACTCTGCCTCCACATCTTCTGCACTGCATACAATGCCTGCTATGCCAGACGCCACTACAGCATTAATATCCCTCATATGACAGTGGTAAAACTTTAAAACTGCTGGCAACACACCCAGATTGCTTATGCATCCTCACACATACCATCACACTGCTCCTGATCCTAATTCTCTTCTCAACATACTATGTCCTTCTTAAAAAGCACACGTAGGCTGGTGACTTTGTCTTGTATATTTGCACTGCCCTGCCTGAGATACCTGGGGAAAAATGTAAATAATAAATGCATTTCCAGAAAGTTAAAAAGCCAACGTGCAACCATCCTTAGCTTCTTTCCTTCCTGTAGAGATGACCCCAAAACTCCAGCCTGCTCCTCCCCTTTTCAGTTGCTTGGAAATTTGTTCCAAAATTCAGAAATTTTGTTCTGAATCTTCCGTCACTATGAGTCAGATCTCCAAGGAGTGATTAAAAAGCAGCAAGGAAAGTCCTGCCTGACAATCCCACTGCAGGACTCCTTTAGGAAAGAAGACAGACCAAGGTTGTCAGGAAATGAAATTCTTGTTTGCAACTTATATGATTCCCCATGTGTAAAGATAAAGAGAAAATAAGTGACTCCTATGGACAATCTCCTCCCTTGCTTCTGTCTTCCTGCATCAGGAGCAGCTGCTGCTGCTCTTCTGTGCCATGAGAATGATTCTTCCTGTCTTTATTTAGCCAAAGGTGGTGAATACATCAATATTTTGTATACAAGGTAATTCTTGGGTTGGCAGGAAGGGATATTGGTCCAAATTGTAAGGCATTCAGTTTTGATAGCTTTAAACACAGATCGTATTTATCTGTTCATTCTACAGGTAAAACATGTCTCATGAGAACATGGCAAGATTTAATATTCTAATATAAATGCCATTTCTTATTGCTGTCAACCATAGCACTTGAATAAATATTATACCTCCTTCCTTCAAGAAATCAAAGGGGGGTTATTTCTGACAATTGAACCAGCTTCCACGAAGACATGTTCTGCTGGTGGTTTCCGCAGGGAGCTTGGTGCGTGACCCCATTTTAAGATCCCTGAAGTGGCTGTTTAGCAACTTAGGAGATCAGGTCAATTGGTTTAAACTTTGTCTGGGTCCTAAGACTTTGAATTGGAGTGGCACTGGCAGCCAGCACTGTTAGCAGTTACTGCCATCTATGGGTAGGATCATTTTAGCTTTATTCCTCAGCGATTGTTTCTTCGTTACAAATAACACACCTGTTCTCATACATAAACAAATATAATGGAAGAAATAACACAGTCATCATTGATTTCTCCACTAAAAAGAAAACAAAATAACAGCGGAAGGACTTCACCTACGCATCCACCTGAAAAGAACGGGAGATTTTGAACACTTAAAACGATTATCCGCCGTAGATGAGGAAAACAATGACATCGCTTTATTTTCCTTCTTCGGTATGTTGGGTGCCGCCTTCGCTTTAAAACCACTGAGACACGTTCATCCCCGATATAACAGCACTGAAATGACTCCAAATGCACCTTATCATTTGCTTATTCATTTGAATGCTGTTATAGCCTTTTTTTTTTTTAAAATCCTTTCAAAGTGGGAGAGCATCCATGCACCGGTGACTCATTCTTTTCCAACCTGGGCGTTTTTTAGCTTTTCCCATTTAGAATTAAGAGCAATTTGGGGTATTCATCACCCCTGACAGCTGTTAATTGCCCTCAACTCTATACAGTCACTGTGTTAAAACATTTGAAGTAACAGGACTATTCAATGCTATTTTGGATTGCACCTGTGGTCCTTTTAGCTCATTAGTCTTTCTCTTGACAGTGGCTAGTCCCAGATTCTTGAGGGGGAAAGTGACAAACCTCCGTAGTGGAAAATTAATGCAAGGGCACAGGAACGAGTCCCTTGCTATTATAGGTAACTGCGTCGTAAAATCCCTTTCACAAGCCAACCACATCCATCTAAAAACTGATTTCAGTTTTTGATGCCTCCCAACTCTTGTTGGGAAGCTTTTCACAAGGACTGTTCTGTTGAGTAAAACCCTTTTAATTCCCAATCCACATTTATTTATGGCCACTTTACACAAAATGTTCCTTTATCAGTAATGTTCTTTTGCATAAACAGTGGTTCTTTTTTCTTTCTCTGCCTATTTTTACACTCCTATTTTGTTTATAGATGAAAACAAGATCCCCTCTCAAGCTTTGTTTTGCTAAGCTAAACAAGCCAATCTCTTTTTAATCACCTGCGACAGAAAAGACTCTTCACCCCCCTTAATTATCCTGTTGACACTAGGTTGCCAGTTTGAATATGAATTCATCTTTCCTGTATTGGAGTGACCAGAGCCGTAGTTTGTATTTGAAATGACATTATACATAAGGGTCAATGAAACTTGCCATGTGAACCACTGAAAATACCCTACTTGATACACCTTAGTGTTACGTTTGCTTTCCTTGCAGCCGTAGCACATTGGTGAGTCAAGGATACCTCTCAGAGCTCATTTTACCCTCCCCTTCAGTTTTCACCTAAAAGTACAGCAGATACTGTTACTAGTCCTTATTTTGCACTTTGCATTACTTCGCCAAGCCCATTATCCCAGTTTGTAAGGTCATCCACCACTTCTTAATCCTTCCCTGCAGATTTCACTGTTACAACCAAGGGGGTCCTAACTCCGCAGATCAGCAAACGCTGTGTGCCTGCAGGGACAAAGTTTTCAGGACACTAAGCATGTAACCTTCAGCACTTGTTCCATTTATAGTCTCTAAGTAGGACCTAATGACTTCCATGGGGCAACGGATAGATTAAAGCCAAGCATTAAGCAACCTAGAATCATGAGATAGCAGAAAGTTGTTCGTCCTGTCCTCTCCTGGCTTGCGACTACACTGCTTATGCCTCTTCGTGCAGGAATTGGTCCCCAACGCCCAGTTAGCAAAACAGATAGCTCTGAGGCTACTGCAGCTTACTGAAGCTGCCTCCAGAGCTCAGTGAATCTACCTGCTGGTTAGTATATAACCACCTTCACCGTGGAGAAGGTTGAAACAGGGCATCTGGAAGATGACACTGGAAAGGGAAAAAAAATGAAGGAGTTGACCTCTGACACAAAGACAGAAAGTCAGTTGTGCCAGGAGATCTCTGTAGCTAGCAGTAGTGACTTTGCTTCCCTTAGAGAAGATGAAAACGGGCACTGATAGCCAGCATGTGCAAGTGTATTTGACCCTGAATGGGCTGACTCCAGTTGCAATCGCAGCCTCCGTCTGTACAGCACTTCTTGCATACATTATCATAGAATCATAGAATCATTAAGGTTGGAAGAGACCTCCAAGATCATCGAGTCCAACCGTCAACCCAACAACACCATGCCCACTAAACCATGTCCCTAAGCGCCTCATCTACCCGTCTTTTAAATACTTCCAGGGATGGTGACTCAACCACTTCCCTGGGCAGCTTGTTCCAATGTGTCATGGTTTAACCTCAGTTGGCAACTGAGCACCACGCAGCCACTCGCTCACTCCCCCCGCAGTGGGATGGGGGAGAGAATTGGAAGGGTAAAAGTGAGAAAACTCGTG
>NW_008825071.1:7800439-7803205 GCF_000699105.1 Pygoscelis adeliae
TATGGAGGGGACCAAAACTGAACACAGGATTGGAGGTGCGGCCTCACCAGTGCCAAGTACAGGGGCACGATCACTTCCCTACTCCTGCTGGCCACACTATTTCTGATACAGGCCAGGATGCCGTTGGCCTTCTTGGCCGCCTGGGCACACTGCCGGCTCATCATTAAAGGTTGGAAGAGACCTCCAAGATCATCGAGTCCAACCGTCAACCCAACAACACCATACCCACTAAACCATGTCCCTAAGCGCCTCATCTACCCGTCTTTTAAATACTTCCAGGGATGGTGACTCAACCACTTCCCTGGGCAGCCTGTTCCAATGTTTAACTACTCTTTCAGTAAAGAAATTTTTCCTTACATCCAATCTAAACCTCCCCTGGCGCAACTTGAGGCCATTTCCTCTCGTCCTTTCGCCAGTTACTTGGGAGAAGAGACCGACACCCACCTCGCTACAACCTCCTTTCAGGTAGTTGTAGAGAGCAATGAGGTCTCCCCTCAGCCTCCTTTTCTCCAGGCTAAACAACCCCAGCTCCCTCAGCCGCTCCTCATAAGGCTTGTTCTCCAGACCCCTCACCAGCCTCGTTGCCCTTCTCTGGACACGTTCCAACATCTCAACATCCTTCTTGTAGTGAGGGGCCCAAAACTGAACACAGTATTCGAGGTGCGGCCGCACCAGTGCTGAGTACAGGGGCACTATCACTTCCCTGCTCCTGCTGGCCACACTATTTCTGATACAGGCCAGGATGCCGTTGGCCTTCTTGGCCGCCTGGGCACACTGTCGGCTCATGTTCAGCCGGCTGTCGACCAACACCCCCAGGTCCTTTTCCGCCAGGCAGCTTTCCAGCCACTCTTCCCCAAGCCTGTAGCGCTGCATGGGGTTGTTGTGGCCAAAGTGCAGGACCCGGCACTTGGCCTTGTTGAAGCTCATACAGTTGGCCTGGGCCCATCGATCCAGCCTGTCCAGGTCCCTCTGCAGAGCCTTCCTACCCTCGAGCAGATCAACACTGCCGCCCAACTTGGTGTCGTCTGCAAACTTACTGAGGGTGCACTCGATCCCCTCATCCAGATCATTGATAAAGATATTAAACAGAACTGGCCCCAATACTGAGCCCTGGGGAACACCGCTCGTGACCGGCCGCCAACTGGATTGAACTCCATTTACCACAACTCTCTGGGCCCGGCCGTCCAGCCAGTTTTTGACCCAGCGCAGAGTACACCTGTCTAAGCCGTGAGCCGCCAGCTTCTCCAGGAGAATGCTGTGGGAGACGGTGTCAAAGGCCTTACTGAAGTCCAGGCAGACCACATCCACAGCCTTTCCCTCGTCCACTAGGCGGGTCACCTGGTCATAGAAGGAGATCAGGTTGGTCAAGCAGGACCTGCCTTTCATGAACCCGTGTTGGCTGGGCGTCCCGCACTGGCCGTCTCGCACCTGACTCGTGAGCACCCTCAAGATGAGGTAATATCTGCCATCATATCCCAGTGCAGAAATCAACTGCAAAATGCAAACCGGCAGATGACATAAAAGGAGATGCTTCAGTAGTCACAATTTTGCCTTTTAATTGCCGTGGCAAGCACAAGCAAGCAAGCTTTGAAAGGGATCACTGAAGAAGGAGTATCAAAGAAAATACACTGCACCAATTTCTGAATCATCCGCAGATGAAAAGAGAACTGCCTGCAGACTCACAAATGTCGGGAACTACTGCCCTGTTAATGCCAGGCAATGCGCATACAACAGCCAAGCAGATGCAATGCACATTAGGCAAGTTTCTGCTTTGACTTACAATGAAAACAAACACGGCAGTGCAGGTGAGCCCACCGATGTCACTGACCTCATACAGCACAAGTGGTTCGAGAAACAGCTACTCATGCAGGATTAGTCTGCGAGTATAGAAATAGCTTTCTGATATACTGAAGACACATTTACAGTTTATAGTGTAATAACAGCGATGGCTTCTACCATTCTGCTTTATCACTACAGCAGCTGGAGGGAATTGCTGCTACAGACGCTGGCCTTGCGTACATGCATCGTCTCAGCTGCGGTGACGAGCCGTGCTGCTGTGGCACTGCTGTGTGCCACAGTGGTTCACCTGCCTTTGCTTTTATATAGATACATCTGAATGATTCCATCTTCATAGTGATTTACCGTAATTCTTGATTCTGGTGAGAAGAAGAAAAGGTGCTGCATGCTTTTTGTGACCATGTGCGCAACAGGAAAATAGACTTGTTCTGAAAGAAGTGCTGTCTGGAGGAAATGACAGTGGGCCGAACCGATTTCTTCTCATATTAATTCCCTACAAATATTAAGGACATTTGTTCTAGAAACAGAGCAGGTAAGGAAAAAGTACACCCGTATTTTCAGCAGAAGTGCAAGCATAGCAGACTTTAGCCACTCTAATGGTTACAGCAATTATTTAATGGTTAAAGCTCCAGACTCTGAGACCCACCGAGTTGCCTAATTCTGCAAATTACTTGGTTAACAACTTTGAAACCCGAAATCTCAGTACCATTACAGAATTTGGTCTGAAATGCGCTTTTTTCTACTAAACGTCTATCTTCGCCCAGAATGAAGAAAACCGTTATTCAGAAAGGGGTCTGAGGTCGGACGGTCGGCACCGGATCGTGCCCGTCCTGCAGCACCGGGACAAACCTCCCTCTCAGAATACTCTCTTTTTTCACTTAAATAAAGGACGGAAATAGCAGTGCCGCCGCTGCGCGACGCCTGGCAGAGCCTGTGCCGCTAACGGATAACTCCTGGCACCTCAGCACG
>NW_008825071.1:7803975-7815373 GCF_000699105.1 Pygoscelis adeliae
CCCGTCACCTCACCCGCCCCCGGGAGTTCGGTGGCGTGGGGGTCCGGGGGCCCGCAAGGACCTGTCAGCAGCAGCTTTGTGAAGTGGCCGTAGGGGTAATTATTAGGGCTGGGTTTCCCCCCGCGCCCGAAGACTTAAATGGGTTGCCCTTTACTGATCTTTAAGTAAGACAGCTAAGGCATAGTCGTATTTTCTGCCCACCCAAGTGTTTTTTAAAATAGAATGTCTTTGAGGACAGAGAGTTCTGCCTCCAGACAGCTTACCTCGTGTTCCATCTTACATTCTTTCTGTCAGCTAGTTTATGCACTGGTGTTAAATTTCCCTGAATTCATGACTTCCGTAATACTGATATGTGGGAAATGTGTTCGTAGTTCTTCTAATAGTAATTTAGCGTGTAAAGGGCAACCGATGAAGGTTTGTTTCTTTAACAAAGAATGGAAAGAGTCTGTGGATTTAGTCCTCAAAGCTATGAAGTGCTCACAGCTTCCACATTTTACACTGGTAACAGTAAAGGAATGCTTTTAAGACCGCGACACCTGGCGGAATTTTTCTAGGACAGGATATTCTTGGAGAGCATCTCAGAAGTGCAGCCGTATCATTGTATTCTATTTTAAAGCTCTTGTGCATAGAGCTTGTCAGTCAGATACCTCTTCAGTTTCAAGCAAGCTGCAATAATCTCAATGCAGAATCTAATATTTTGTCATAAATGAAAAATATTTGAGGTAGTAAGGAAGCTCCTGGAAAGCAAATGTGTTGATTAAATATTCTTTTTAAAAAAAATAACTTATGTTTTGTTTATTTTTTCAGATGTGAGCACCTCTGCATCATCATCTTTACAAAGCAAAGGGAATATTTCCTTATGGGGTAACAGGAAGCTTTTTTTTGACACTCATGCGCTGGTGTGCCTCTTGGAAGAAAATGGTAATTTGCTAGAAATGGGTAGCTATTTTCAATGTCCTTTCATGAGTGGTTTTTTTGGTTTACAAAGTTTGTTACTTACTTCTCCTTGACACATGATGTTACAGCTTCAGTTTTATGGATTTTTTTTTTAAATACACTGGGTAAGAACATGTAAGTTTTTTCTACTTCCAAAAGGAAACAGTGAGCTTATAACTTTGATTGGAATAATTTATTATCCTATGGGTAATTAAAAATGCTGAAGAGAAATTAGATTTTAAGAATCGAAAGTAAAAACAGTTTTCAAGGTAATGTTTAACATGTATTAATTGGATTCCTACATATTTAGTATATACCACCTTGAATATGCAACAATATGTTATAATAGGATTGAATACGGACTACTATGTAAAATGCAGGTTTTAGGATATAATGTAGACTACTATATAAAATATGGCTGCTTTTATGCTAAAACACAGATAAGGGAATAGATTATTTTGGATTCATGCTAATGTTGCTGAGGTGGGGAAGGTACCTTAATACAGCTGAATTGACTTCTGACAGCTCTCCATCCCTGAAAAGGAGAGGTCCCAGCCCCTTTTCCCTGGCACGTGGCTTCATCTCTTTCCATATGCCAGCCTAATTCTCAGAAAACTCTGCAGCTCTTTTGCTTGATAGGTATTACGAGATGCTAGTTTAATGAGCTCACAGAGCAGTTGTGTGAGCGCCAGGACACATACAAACTGGCAGGAGGAGGGATAAGGAGAGAGGGAGGAGGGGTATCTTCCTTTTGGTGGTGGCAAACTATTATGTCAGCTCAGCTATTGAAAGCAACTCACTCTCAGACCACATATGTGCTTTCTAATGCTGAACTGTTAGTTTGAAACAATCACGTTTTTGCAAGTGTTCCTTTTCATAATGATTAAATCTTTTTCGTGACATTTTTACTCCTGCATTTTGAAAGTGGAAAAATTGAGAGTATTTCTAGGGACAATGTTTTACAGTAGTTTCCAATATGTTCAGTTTAAAAGGTTTTTAATAGGGACTCAGAGGCTGGTAGGCCTAAAATCAGAGCGACTAGCTCTGTTTTCAGTTCTTGAGTTTTGCACATCTTCAGTGGTTCTAAAGATCTATAGTATACTGAAAGTCGGTATCTGCTTTTCAGGGGCAGAATTCTTGCTCACAGAAATAACCACATGTGAGAGATGACATTCTAGAAAATTTCCAGCATTTCTCCTGCTGATATTGTAATAGTGCTGTACTACAGAAGCAGCTATACTATGTCACAGACATAATTTTGGGGTGAAGGAACTTGGATGTACTGACTGGTTGTGTTCTTTTGTTAGTGCTGGATCAAGAGGAGTATGTTTTATTATCTTTCGTAACTGACATTCGTTTTAACTTGGTGCTGAGTATTAGCAAGTGACATTTCTCTAAACTGCCCAGATTTAGGTCTCTCTCTGAATGTTGTTGCATTTTCTTTTGCTTAGGGTTCACTACTCAGCAGTCGGAGGTCACTGTATCTGCATTAGTGAAAATTATGAACACCAACCTGGATATGATTTACAAGGACATGGTGACCAAAGTACAGCAGGTTAGCTCAAAGGTGATGGTGGGGTTGAAGTAAATCAAAAGCTAGTATGCCTGCTAATGAAATATATGTTGCTATTTATTACTGTTAGACACTGTATTTTAAAAGTTTGAAGGGGAAGAACAAACATCCCTGTGTATTTATTGGCTAGTGAATTTTGTCTTGAGTTTATCAAATACTTATCAAAGTGTTGTGGTGGACCTTGAGATTTAGGTACTGTGAGTTGGTACACAAACCGCAGGTAGTTTTTTGGTTTCAACCTTATTGTAGCATGAAATACAATCACTGAGAAGGCTTTTAGACAGACATAGGAGGTATTCAATGCATGGATTTGAATAGTTACAGTTCCTACATATATTCTTTTTTAGACTTGTAACGAGGAGGTACAGACTCCCTCAGTGATTTACCACCCTGTTATGTGGTACCTTTTTATTTATCTGTGTCACAATGACATTTATATTGGATTAGAATTGAGCTGAATTTCTGTTTTATATAATGTTTTTAGGGCATGATTAGTGTGGTTGTATACACTGGTAACATATAGGAACATAGATTTCAATATCAGCATCCAAACTATCCATCTCCTTTTCCTTTGATGCATACATTGTTCATGGTATCCTCTAAACCTACCCAGCATATACATCTTGGTGCAAGGAAGTGAAGAAAACTTGCTTGGAAATAGACTGATAATGCTGAGTATCTAGAGAGATCCTTTCTGGCTACCAGGAAATTGCATACAACTGAACTGAATTGTTAGCTTTGACTTGTGAGGGTATGATTGTTTTAATGAATAATTGTGTCTGGAGGCAAGGCTGCTTGTTCTGATAATGGCTGTGATTTTTTGGGGGGGGCCCTTTGTCAGGTCATACAGAGGTAGATCCATGTAAGGAATTGGACATGCCAGTGTTGAATATTGCCACGTTGAGATCTTAGGCATCTGGCTCCAGAAATGAAACTGAAATTCAGAGTAAGGCATGATTCACTGCATGTGGAACGTAAGCATCTTTGAATGGGATTCACGATACCTGGTATGCCTGAATTCCCTGACACGTGAACTAGTCAGACAGACAATGCTGACAAGAAGCATAGCTGAAGTACAACCTCTTGGGCTGCTCTGTGAGGCTGGGATTCACAGCCCCAAGTCACCTTCTGAACACAGGCTTTAACTTACTCCATAGTAATAAGGCTGCTGTCTTAAAACCTGAGCAAACGCCAGCTGCTGTCTCTGCAGTATAATAGTCTTGGCAGTAGGGCATCTCATTAAGAAGCGGAATACCTGGATTTTGCACCACCTTCCATATAGGAAGGCTTCAGCTCATCTTTCCTACCTCCTAGATTCCAGGCAAAGCAGACTTGGGCGAGCTTTCTCCCCCTGTGCGGAATTTGTTCCACAGTCAGAGAACATAATGTTAAAGGGACCCTTTCTCCCATGGCTGGCTATATTTTACAATAAGCAGTCGTTGCATCTCTGCCTCCTTCTATGCCCAGCTTTTTTTGAATGAAAGTAGACAGGTTTTCCTTTGTTGCTCCTGATGGTAGATGTTTTCTGAGACTGTCTGGTAGATTCCACCCTCAGGTGACTTTCTGTCATTAAGATTGAAATGTGCAGGTTTGTATGGCATGCTAAGATAGAAGCAGCTCAGGAGGTGTGTATGCCATGAACTCTGGGCAACACGATAGAACCTGTAGTTCCTTATAGTCTTTGAATGCATAAGAGCTTATGCAAAAAGAGAGTGATGAGTTGGAAGAGGATTTGGAAAGTTGTGGATGTAGCTATTACCATTAGGCCCTAGTTGGGTATGTAAAAGATGAAATATGACACTGGTTAGATAAAGCCTTGGGGGAGGGGGGGGATGTGCGTATGTATGTATAGAGATGAAGAAGAGGGAGAATATGGAAGAGTTTGTTCTCTGTTTTAGTGAGTTCAGTGAAGAGGGGAGAGAACAAAAGCAAGCTGGAGACATCAGGGAGTAAGAGAGGAGGTGTCCATGGAAGTACTCTTTCTGTAGACTCTTTTGTAACATGTCTAGTACACTGAGCCATTTTTTCAGTGTTGTGGTCAGGTAGCCTGCTGAGGCATGTCCAGATGCCACTTAAACATGTAACACTAAGTTAGAATAGCATTTCCCAACAAAACTGAAGCTAGAGTGCTGAGTCTCTAGCTGAGCGCAGATTTGTGGAGTTCTTAGTCCAGAATCAAAAGCAAGGGACTACTTATTAGGGGGAGATCTTCAGAGAAGAGAAGGCAGTCCCTGTTTGCATGTGTGGATAGTGTAGGATCTAGAACAATGTCTACAAGCTTTTCCATCCTCGAAAGTTCCAGAGAATTCTTGTTTGTCTTCCGTCAGGTCAGTATAACAGACTGAGAAGAGCGATTATAAGTATAGTGCATGATTCTGAGTAGTGAAGCAGAGCGAGCCCCCTTGCAGGGGGAGCTAAAAAAGGAGGTAATTACAAAAGAGTATGGTTGCACTGAGGAGTTTTGGTCTGAAAGCCAGCTTTCCTCATTTAGCTCAGAGATGCATCTTCTCTCCCTAATGCCTTTGCTAGCTTAAGAATTTGAAGACTTGGAAAAAAACTATTTCCTAGGCTATTAATTGAATTATTCTGATCTGTGTTAGCACTGCTAATTTTGTCAAACATTACCAACGCTTGAGCCTAATTTGCTTATTCTGTCACTTAATTTATCTTGCTTTCTGAAACTCAGGATAATCAATCTGAAATTGCTGAATTAAAAATCTCAGGGTATCAAAATAGCCTATGGTATTTGTAGGCACTGATGAGAAAAAGCATTATAGTTATGATATGTTCTGAGGTTTTTCTTCCCTCTTTTAAAGGAAATTGCACTTCAGCAAGTAATGTCCCATATTGGTGGTGTGAAAAAGGACATGATTATTTTGGAAAAAAGTGAATTTTCAGCACTTCGTTCAGAAAATGAGGTAAAAATCACTATCTTGGAAAGTGCTATTCTAGCACTTGCTTATTTTTTCTAATGATGTAAAAAAGAATCTTGTACCCAAGGAGTTGGCTCTGGGGCCAGTATGGTTTAACACCTTCATTAATGACCTTGTTGATGGGTCAGAGTGCGCCCTCAGCAAGTCTGCAGATGATGCAAAGCTGGGAGCAGTGGCTGATACACCAGGCGGTTGTGCTGCCGTTCAGAGGGGCATGAACAAGCTGGGGAAATGGGATGGCAGGAACCTCATGAATTTGGAACAAATGGAAATGCCAAGTCTTGCCCCTGGGTAGGAATAGCCCCATGCACCAGGACAGGCTGGGGCTGACCAGCTGGAAAGCAGCTTTGCCGAAGAGGCCGAGGATCCTGGTGGACGCCAAGTTGACCATGAGCCAGCGATGAGCCCTTGCGGCAAAGACTGCCTGGGCTGTTGGGAGGGCTGCCAGTGGGTCAAGGGAGGTGATCCTTCCCCTCTACCTGGGTGAAGGTCCATGAAAATGATGAATGGACTGGAGCATCTCTCCTATGAGGAAAGACTGCGAGAGCTGGGACTGTTTGGCCTGGAGAAGAGAAGGCTCAGCAGGGATCTCATCAATGTATACAAATATTTGAAGGGAGGGTATAAAGAAGGCAGAGACAGGCTCTTTCCAGTGTTGTCCAGTGACAGAACAATAG
Source organism: Pygoscelis adeliae (assembly GCF_000699105.1). Lineage (NCBI taxonomy): Eukaryota > Metazoa > Chordata > Aves > Sphenisciformes > Spheniscidae > Pygoscelis > Pygoscelis adeliae. Next base: position 7,810,095 of record NW_008825071.1, read on the forward strand.
GTAATTGGCACAGACGGAAATGCAGGAAGTTCTATTTAGACATAAGAAAACCCTTTTTACTGTAAGGGTGGTAGACCACTGGAATAGGATACCCAGAGAAGCTGTGGAGTCCCTATCCTGGAGATGTTCAAAACCCAACTGGACATGGCCCTGAGCAACCTGCTCTGGTTGCCCCTGCTTTGAGCAGGAGATTGGACTGGATGATCTCCAGAGAGAGTTAATAGGTATAGCTGTAGCATATTCTATTTCGTATATTTTTTTGAAAGAGATAAAGTAATAGAATAATTAGAGTTAGAAGGGACCACTAGAGAACATTAGGTAGTTGCAGGCTGCAGTATGATTGCCATTTAGCCATCTCTTCTTAAAGCTGAACAAACCCAGCTCTCTCTCCTCTTCACCCCCCACCATCTTCATGGCCCTTCACTGGACTTGCTCCAGTATGTCAACATCTGTCTTTCGCCAGGGAGCCTAAAGCTGGACACAGCACTTCCAGTGCAGGCTGACAAATATGGGGAAATAATCACTTCCCTTGGCCTGCTGGGTTTACTCGTTTATACCATCCTATGCATTTGGCCACCTTTACAGCTGTGGGATATTGCTAGCTTCTGTCTTGTGCTGCTGTTTGGAAATGCGCAGCACTGAGTATACAGCACTGTATAGATATGATAAACATATCTATACACATACTGAGGACATAGAGTTAAACCACACTCATTTTGCCTGCCTTTTCACAGTATGGATAATAGTCATTGTTACTGATCATGCAAATTCATTAGTATTTCTAGATGATGTGTTTTTATATACAGTAATAAAGTGTACAATTTTTTTCTACTCTCCCAGAAAATAAAACTTGAACTCCAGCAGATAAAGAAGCAAGTCGTGGTAAGATACTGTACCAATATAATTAAGAATTAATTAACACCTGTCTAGTTTGCTTTAAATAAAAAATAATTGTTGCTTTCAAGATTTTATTTTAAAAGCTATGCTTAATTGTTGTGATATACAGGATACTGAAATTGCAGTTGATGTTTTTGCTGCAGCCCACAGTGTACTAATTTCATGCATACGTCATTTATGGTGACAGAGAACTGTGAATGGTACAAGAGGTGAAGAAAAATGTAACTGAAGATTTTTTATTTACATGTCCTTAATTTAGATTCAGAAAGTGGCTAACTGCCATGTCATGGTTAAGGCTGAGTGAAGTTCTGCATTTAGGGCTGCCTGTTATGTGTAAAGATGCAACATACTTTCAAAATTACAACACTTTATAATTGGTTTGGGGTTTTTTTGTTGGGTGGGGGGTTGTTGGGTGGGTGGGTTGGTTGGTTGTTTTTTGTCTGAAGATGTATCTGTTAGCTGTCCAGAATTTAAAATAGCTTTTGTATGGCTTCTTTAGGCCACTAAGTTTGGGACCATTATGTTTGGTCCCATTTGTTTGGGAGCAAATGACCTTTGCAAGAAAACAGACTCTCTGGAGAAAACTTACTCTGTTAGTTATCATACAGATTCTTATTCTTACCAGGTTTAAGCATCAGTGCTGCGTTTCTGTTCTTTATGGTTTGCTTGTCTTGAATAGCACTCTAAACACCCTTCTACCACCAAAACCAAGATCGTCTCAAAATCTATTATTTCAATGGGTGTGGACTCATAAGCAGCCTTTATACAGAAACAAACGTTCTTGCAAGAGTGATTAAGACTGGAAACTGGGAAACATTAACTATTTTTAGGGAGTATGGTCATCTGACTTGAGAACCGCTGTTTCCTGCTGTAATGTCCTTAGCTGGAAGGATGGGGCATTCTTCTTTAACTGGCAGAACGTTGGACTTGTTGAGCTAGCTGACAATGTGGTCAAACTCAGCCTAGTGCCTCCTTGCCATTTCTTTCCTATTCTCTTAAGTTTCTTTTTGCACTGTCATCTCCAAAAGGAGAACATAAATTTCTCAAGGCTAATCCTACATGTTTTATATTGTGTTATGAAATGCTTAATGCATCTGGGTTTTCAGAATACCATTTTAAAATACTTTTGGCATGTAATTTTTGAATCGTAACTTATTTTATGGTTTTAGTTGCATATAAATGAGTTAGCGTAATCCACTGGTCAAGGATCCGAGTCAGCTTTTCTTAAAAGCTAGATGTCTTTAAATTTTGCTTTTAACTGTAAATATAAAATAACTTGCCCTTGTGAGAATTACGTTTGCTCATACTTGTTCTTCTAAAAGACAAGAAGACACAATGTTGTAAAAGTTTAAGAAAAATGTATTTCTAATTTTTTGATTCATTGAACTGTAATGTATCGTGTTGTAATGACATCTAGTTATAGAACAGTTAAAGGTTGAAAATTCAAACATAGAAATTCAGTCTGATTATTGTTCATACTAACTTAATGAACTCTTGACTAGTTGACGTTGGCCTACTTGAGAGATGCTTACTTGTTTTTAATAGTAGAATCTCCCAGAACATCAGCAGTCTTTTGCTTCTCCCACAAATTCATCTGATCAGCAGTTTGCCTCATGACAAACTGTCAGCTGGCTGGAATTCCTGCCAGGAGGTTGCATTAAAATGGCAGCTGTCACTGAGAAAAGCAGGAATCACTTACAGCTATTGATGAAGTAAAATGCAAGCGTACAACTTAGGTAGTTTAAAAAAGTTAGATGTTTAAAAGTATAATAAACGTTTCCTGACTTCTAAAATGTCTGTAGCTTTTTCTGAAAGCCCTAGATGTAGTCTTTAGAAACAATTTTTTTTTTTTACATTGGAAGGTTAGAAACTGCTTTTAAAGTTATTTTGAGCATCAAGATTAGTTTCATGGAGGAAGTGCAACTTACGTGTGTACCTAGGTATGGGTTTCAAGAAATCGGAGAGAGTTACGGGATATATGAAACATTCCCAACATTTATAGAAGGATGTGCTCTCAATTAACTGCTGTTCTCAGTGTCCTGGTTTTAAAAGCAATTGTTAGTTTTTGATTCTGAGATCCAATTCACACTATAGAACATGAGTATTTACCGGGGGAAGAATAGGAATATTTATACTTCAGAAAATTATGTACGTTAATTGGAGAGAAGCTTGATTCCTGAGATATGTAAAGGAAGGCACAATATATTTGTCTCATTTTTTCTGCTTATGATTAAATAGAAAATCTTGCTTGCTGCTTTACCAATTTTTTCCCATTAGGATGAAATTACCAAAGTTCGTGCAGATAACAAGTTAAACCTAAACCTAGAGAAGAGCAGAGTGAAAGAATTGGTAAGTTTGGTTACTTTCTTCTAGAAACATCTAAACAGTGAGTAATTTCCAAATTTGGGTAAGATGCTCTTACCCAAAGAGCATTTTCATATTAATCTATATTACCATTCAGCTTCAAGATGATATTAATCCAAGTTATTCATCCTTATACTGCTATAGTACAAGGTGCCATGTTTGGTTTTGTATGTCTATCTAGTTTGATATTGGTTTAATATCAGGATTAACATATTACACTTTAATATATTAGATATTTAATCTAAATATGCTGACTAGCTCCCTAGAGTTTTTCTATGTTATTAGTAGATCTCTTTCTCTATTTTCACACTTAATTAAGTTTACACATTTCATTAAATTTATCATTATTGAAGATGTTTCATTTCCCTATAGCTACAGAATTTATAGCATAGCTGGTTTGTCAGGAAATACCTATTGTGAAAATAGTTTTAACTTTTTTTTTTTTTTAATTGTAACTGATACTGGTTCAGATTGTTTTGAACTTTGAAATATCTGGTAGAACTGAATTGATGTGATCTTAAGTTAGAATATCTAATTCTGCAGATGAGGAATTAGAAGATTAACAGTTTTTTGCATTATATGTAGCACTTTAGGTAGAGTTCTGTTCCCATAGATCTTTTTTGAATAGCTTTTAGGATTTCAAAGAAATTGCATCTTCTAAATTGAAAGATCTTTTAATGACATTTTTCCATTAATTTTATTTCTTATTCAGTCCTTTTTCACAGTTGTGTAATGAAGACTTAACATTTATCTCCAATCTAGGCAATAAGAACTGTTCAAGTAGGTATCATCTATCTTCTGTGTGTGCCCCTTGAAGTTTTTCACAATGATTAGTTTAGGTAACAGCTTGTGTCAGTGATTTAGTGTAATGACTAACAGTCTGTTATCCCATGCTAGATGCTTGAATAAAGTACCATATGAGCAGGTAGAATTCTTGTTTGAAGGTTAATACTTTATGCTAATGTTTTAAAAAAGCATCATATGAAATGTATTAACTGTGTGGATCCTAAGCTTTGCGATACTTTAGGCTTACAAAACCTATTTAAAACCACTTCACCAGTGATAAATTAGGCACTAGTGTTTTCTTGTGTATTTATGTAGGATCCTGAAATCTGGACTCTGTCTACTGCTCAGACCACTACATTATTTTGACTGCCTCCCAGGAAAAGCAAACTGTGCGTGTCAACTTTCTCTTAAGAAAGTTGACCAACTTTGTAGTCTGTTGTGCAACTGTAACTTCATAATTTCTATGAAAACTGCTCTTTTCTCCCCCCCCTTAATTGCCAGCTCTGCCATGCATGAACAGAAAAGGAAAAAGGCAGGTGAATGGGGAGCAGGTTGTAACATATATGCTGAGTTGGGGGTGAGATGTAATCCAGTGTTTTCTATAGTAGGCAGAGCATCATTATCATATTTCCTTGGATTGTAATGTGACTTAGGACTGAATATCTAGCTTTCTGAGAATAAAACTCAGGATAATTGAAGGTTACTGTGCATTCTTACTACGTTACTATTTAGAAGAGACGTGTCCTAAGTTTAAATTGATTTAACTTGGAGCACTAAGTAAAATTTTCTCATCCTTCAGTTTTGCTTGGAATAAGTACTGAAGGACAATTTCTTAATTTGTCAACACTGATGTGGGCAGTCTTTAATGTTTCAAACTCTAAATGCTTTATCTTTTAATTAATTCATTCAACTTTATGCTTCTTGGAGAATCCTGCATCGCTTAATGCACATCTGCTTATGCTGTGATTTATATCTGCAATGATAACAGATGTGATTTAAAAACTCAAAGTACGTGTCGTGGTTTAACCTCAGTTGGCAACTGAGCACTACACAGCCGCTCACTTGCTCCCCCCCCGCCCCGGTGGAATGGGGGAGAGAATTGGAAGAGTAAAAGTGAGAAAACTCGTGGGCTGAGATAAAAACCGTTTAATAACTGAAATAAAATAAAATCCTAATAATAGTAATAATAAGAAGACTATACAAAGCAAGTGATGCACAATGCAATTGTCACT
>NW_008825071.1:7815502-7826290 GCF_000699105.1 Pygoscelis adeliae
GCTGTGCCCCCTCCCAGCTTCTTGTGCACCTCCAGCCTTCTCAGTCGGTAGAGCACGGGAAGCTGAAAAGTCCTTGACTAGTGTAAGCACTGCTTAGCAACAACTAAAACATCAGTGTGTTATCAACTTTGTTCTCATCCTAAATCCAAAACACAGTACTGTACCTGCTACTAGGAAAAAAATGAACTCTATCCCAGCTGAAACCAGGACAGTATGGTACAAAATTCCATATATATTCATGTGTTCGTGCATCACAGTGCCTCTAAGTTTGCTGTTAAAAATCTCAAGATGCATCTGACAAAACTGAATTTTCTCTGCACTGTAAAAAACATGGACTTCAGGGGAAGTCTCCCTGTTGAATCTCAGGGAGGAGGTTAAGCCTTTTCTTTCTTCCTTTTTTATGCACTGGTGTTATTACAGATGTGTGGTGATGCCTTGCAGTAAAAGGGTGTATTTCACTGTCTTAAACCTAAGTTTAAAATCCTTGGGTCTGACCTAGAGAGTTCTAGCCACAAAGCAAAACTTTAACAAATACACATTTTCTGAATAACTTCTATTCTACAAGCTTCTTTCGTGATGTTTGACACAGAAGATAAATGAGATCTACTTGAACAGTTCTTATTGCCTAGATTGGAGATAAATACTGTCACTAGATTCTGCAAAATGAAGAGAGGGACAAAAAAAGGAATTCAGACATTTTATATAAATATACATTTTTGAAATTGGTAAGATGGAATTGTAGTCTGTTGTGCAAGTATAACTTCATAATTTCTATGAAAACTGTAACTCTTTCATTAATTGTAGACATGCTGTTATTTGTCTCCTGTCGTTTTCCACATATTTTAAATGTCATGGTTCTTTTGATAGCGATAATGAGTTTATTAATGTGAGGTCCAATTCTTCTGTGAAATTTCACCTCAAACATAACTTTAATTAGATTCTTTTATAAATATTCTGCCATCTTACCACTTTCAAAAATGTATATTTATATAAAATGTCTGAATTCCTTTTTTTGTCCCTCTCTTCATTTTGCAGTATGTAGTGACTCTTTCATTAATTGTAGACATGCTCTTATTTGTCTTATGTCATTTTCCACATTTCTAGCAGCCTGCTATCTCTTGACTTCATCTTTAGATCAGTCAAAAGTCCAAATAGAGCTCCAGATCTTTAAGGAGGGTTTTTCAATGCTGAGGCATTTATGTAGATTAATCTGAGTTTAATATTAAAGTGGAGTAAGCTTCCAGAGTGGAGGAAAAATAAAGCAACTTTCCACATAGGAGTGGCAACAGATGAGGTAACTGCTGTGTAACTGAGGATTCTGAGACTGGTGCCTGATGACCTTAATACTCTGCACTATAGACTGGCGGTTTAGCAGCTGTCTATGAATAATTGAATTGCTCCAGTAGTGGGACAGAAACCATTATAGATGTCAAGGTAAATCATGGCTGTTCATGAGTCAGAAAGGTAACCTGCCTTAAAGGTATGCTTCTTTAATTTGGATTTGACTTTCCTTGAACCCAAATAGTCATAACTTAAAAATAAGCCCCAACTTCTGATATTCCACAAATGAATGGCTTAATGTGAGATACAAATGTTGTATATTTAACAAATATATCATGAAATGATGGTCAGAACAATACAAATGGTGAGCGCATGCAATGCTGGCTAAACATTTCTTTGATAGCTGAGTTTGATATGATGTTTTAAAACAGTACTCCCCTTCCTGAAGAAAGTAGATGGTTCATTCTTAATTGTGCTTGTATGCTCAATAGATTAGTTAACTGTTCCAGAGTTACTGTTTAGAATCATATGTCTTTTGTTTTTCAGAAATGCAAATCTACCAACCTTTCTTCCAGCTGCTTATTAATATGTACAGTTTTTGCAGAAGATGAGTGTCTGATGGACATGTGCTTTACAGTTCAGAGGTGTGGATGAACACCTGTCTAAATTGTGCTTTTCCAAAGGACAGCAGTTATCCTACAATACTGGCTCCCAAGTGTTGTCAGACAATAATCTTTTCAGATTCAATGTTCTACAGAATTTGGAAACAAAGAAATATGCTTTTAAGTGTGTGGGAAAAAGTTTAATGACAATATCATGTTTATCTCTTCCCCCCCTCTAGTACTCACTTAATGAAAGAAAACTACTTGAAATGAGGACAGAAGTAGTGGAACTGGTAAGAATTTGGTAGCTGATTATTACACAGCAAATCTTTTTGTACTTGTGTTATAGACTTGGTATTCTTTTTGGAGTTGGTCATGTCTTTAGGCACTTTAATGTACAAAATGTCATTGTGCTTTATTATTTCTATGTGTATTTTCATATTGGTACAGATAACTGAAGTGCCTACAGAATAAAAAGGCTTTTATATATATATTATTAGACCTTGTGCATGCATAGATAAACTGTTTGGTGGTCACTTTGTTCTGAAACTTGATGCATGTAGTATTTTCTCTAGATGGAATTCTACACTCAATGTTAGTTTATGAAATTAATTTTTTTGTTCCCCCTCCATGTTCAGTGAGACTGAAACACATTGCTAGATTGATTTGGCTTCATTTTAGAGGAGGTTTTTACCAAGCACTTCCTCTTCCTTTTGTTTCCTTTGTGTGGTATAGGGAATTATCCCTAGGAAGATGTGTAGCAGTAAATCACTAACTGATTCACAGTGTTTCAGTAGTGCTGATTTGTAAATATCAGCAACTCGGCAGCTGTTGTTCTCAGTTTACAAGTTTGATCTTTCAGTCTTTTCTGAGTAATAATTCTATGCCATTTTTTTGCAGAAGTCCTGTCTTCTGTCATAATCAGATTCTGAATTTGTCTGTAGCTGGTTTTGTGGTAGAATTCATTAAAAGATGAAGACATGCTTTTTTACATCAGAAGACAAATTCTCAGTTTTTCTAATGATCCATAAATCTTTATGCTCCGGTATGTTTTTGTCACAAGAGGCTCTTGGACTTCTCAGTAGCTCTTTTAATTGAGCAGTGACTTTAACATTGGTGGGCCAAATGACAGATTGAAGTTAATGTTTATGCTACTAGATTGAGATAAGAAGGTATCCGGTTCTGCCACTTTCTAGATTACGTGCTAAGGAACATGTAATCATATAAATTTCCCGAGTTCACCAATTATTCAAATCCTTGGATATCATCAGCTAGGAAGGAACTTGTTCTCTTTGAATGCAAATTAACATACATTTAAGAAGGAACCAAAAATACAACTTGAAGGGATGGGTTAAATTTCTAAATAAACTAGAAACTGTTCAGATTGCATCATTTTGTTGCTTTGTTTTTTAGCATGCGCAACAAGATCGAGCTCTGACCCAAACGGACAGAAAAATAGACACAGAAGTTGCAGATCTGAAAACAATGCTTGAATCGCACAAACTTGATACTATTAAGTACTTAGCAGGTAAGGAATCTGTTGGTTGTCTCTGATGGTGAAGCTGTTAAACGTTGTTAAATGTTTGGCAAACTCTTGACTGACTGTATTCATAAAGGCCCTGATTTAAAAAACAAACAAACAAAAAAAACTTGAAATAGTCTCAGTCAAGATTAGCAGCCTTACTTGTGTAGTTAACCCAGACAAAGTTTCCCATGATTTGCAACTTTTAGTTTGCGTGGGCCATGGCTGCATGACTTTTTCCCCCCCTGCTTTATTCTGTAATAATAACGTGTATGAGAAATCTGAAAGACTGCCTGTTAATGGGGGCCAAAAAGTTCTTCTATGCCTGACTCAATTTATAAAAGCAGCCTGCTGCATGCCTTTCTAGGATTTCTTCATCCGTCTGATGGAGATCTATATGCAAAGTGGAACACTTCAGCTTTTCTGACTGTTCAGTGTCACACATTTAAACTTCCATTTTTCAGGCATGTGCATTAGAAAAATACTATATATGTGTGTGTGCCTGCATTATTGCCATAGGTAACTAATATTTTGACATTTTTCTACTGAGCATGCAGTGCTATTAAATGAGCGGGTTTGCAGTAGAAAATTATTCTTCTGATTTAGATTTTCTGATTATTCTTTCACAATAGATTTTGTCACAAGTGCAATCACATCTATTCATAGTACTGTACTTCAGGCATATCCTTTAGAGAGAACCATTACTGGAAAATAAAAGGCAATTTATTAAAATGGGAGGAAGTTCTTTTCCCCACCATCCCTACTCAAAAACGTGTTGAACTCTGCATGGGGAAAAAAAATAAATTAAAAATAACTTGCATTGTGTTTGAAGTGCTCCTGTTGAAAACAATGGCAAAAGTCTTTTGTCTGTATATCTGGAAACCAAAAGTTAATTTCATTTAAAAAGAAATTTTAAAAATTGCAAACTGATAAGCCTCATTAACGATAGCTTTCATTTATTTGTTTGCTGGATACTTGACTGTGATTTAATAATCCTGTTGTTCATTTCCTCACTTTACAACTGTAACTTGCCATATTGATCTTTTTTGGAATGGTAAGCAACTAAGGGTTTCTTTCAGCCTTTTGATAGTTTTTCAGCCCAGTTTTCTTACATTCGTTTTTTTTCCCCTTCCTTATTTGTCATTTTTGTGCCCTTCCACCTTGAAATTGTTTGTTGTAAATTAAAAGCCTTATTTTCTTACATGGGGAAGGGGTAGTGGTTAACGTTTAGTATTGTAGTAAGATGTGTACATAGCTTTCTGAAGAAATGTTCCGACAGCTAATGATTTATTGTCTCCATTTTCCTCCCCATTTTCTTTCAGGTTCAGTATTTACATGCCTTACTGTAGCACTGGGATTTTATCGTTTATGGATATAAAAAACCACCAATTTAAAGGGACTTCTACTGTCTTGGTTTCTGAAAAAAAGTTTTATCTTTGCCTGGACTTTAACCATGTCTTGACTGTTTTTTTAGGGTTGTTTTTTTTTGTAAAGCAGACTATATTGAGAATGTAACCAAAGACGTGCCTAGAAACAAACTGTGCACATATCATGCATATTTTGAAACTTACCTCTGATGAAAGCATGGTATACGCATTTCTGCCATTTCCCTCCATTCTGAACTGCAGCACACCTCGCTGCTGCAAAGTGTCATGTAAAGACTGGCATTGGTACCAGTGGTATGGGGCTGCATGCTGTACAGAAGAATCTATGGAATTGTGTTCCATTGCCTATACAGGCATGCTTGCCGGAGCCGGTTGTGTGTATCAGACTGAAGTCTTGATTATTAATGTAAAACTGAAACTACACGTTTTGTGGCTTGGAGGCACTCTTGTATAAGTAGAATTTATGTTAACTGAATCGTGCTTAATTTCCTCCTTCTAAGACTTGTTCATATAGTTACTATGATCAAATATTTGTTTTGCTGTTTTTACAACATTACAGTCATCAGCTTGTTTTCCAGATGGCTGTCCAATCAGTCATCTTTCATGAAAGACTACTGTGTAACGATAGCAGTGTTTGTTGCTAGTTTTGTTTGTATTATATTTGTAGAGGTTTTTGTGACTGACTTGCCTTGGTACATATAAGTATCTGATACTCATTCCATATGCTAATTGTTAACTTTACCACTATAACTGGAAGTTGGAAATGCAGTAAAATACACTAGTTGTGTTAATTTACAGTTAAGTGATATGAAGTGTCTCTGGTGCTGCCTTCTTGCTGGAAGTGAATTGATGCTTCTAGAAAGGAAGGAGATTTTAAATGGTGGTTCTGAAGCAGTGTCTTAGGTGAGGGAACTGCAATACTGACAGTCTTCTGGGGTTTTTGTTGGTTTACTTCTTAAAAAAAAAAATTAAAAAATTCCTGTTTGTTCTTCAAATGTGGAACTTTGATAGTGATTATAATAATGAAAGCAGTAATGGAGACCTGCAAGGATGTTTAATCCACTTCTGAGCAAGCCCCTGTGAACTAGTAAGTGCAACTGAAAGCAGTGAAGGAAGGTGCCCAGTGTATCCAGATACCTGTCACTCTTCCACTGATGAAATGGGTGCTTTAGTAGCAGAGCTGCCATCTGTGTTCCTTCAGTTAAGGGAAATTTCCCTTTCTTGCTTGCTCTTAGGAAGAGAGAACAATCTATGCACTGGTAATAAATGCTGTTAGAGCACAATCGTGGCTTTGCTTAATGAAAGTAAAGCTGTTTGGCTACTTTGTGCCTGTGCTGTAATAACCATTTAACTTTTTTGGTGATTGGGAGTGCCAACTTTGATCATGTGCAAGTGTGGAGGAAGAGATGCATGCCTGTAACAGTACTGTACTGGCCTGAAATAAAGAATTTTGAATATTTCATAGAATTTGCTGAGTTTTCATTATAAATGCAACTTTTTAATTTGAATTTAATCGCTTTGTTTGAAAGTAAGTCACTGCTAATAGGACTTTTTTTAAGCTAAGGATTGGCAAAGTTGACAGCCCCTCTAACACACTGAAGAGGAAAGAACAGTCAATAATGTAAGGAAAACTATTATTGCAGAATAACTTAACAGGCCCTCTAAATTGAATGAATCTGTATTCAAGATCTTCCCTTTTTTGTTTAAAAATATTTTTTGTACTTACTTAGAGGACTTGACACTCTCTCAAATTAGACAAGCACTAATTTAATGTTTGGAATGACTTCAGTGTTGGTTCCTCTCTTCCCAGGACAGATGGTTCTATACATGTCTGTGTAATCAGTACATCTTTGCCTGTACGCCTCAGCACCTGATAAATAGTCGCTAAAATAATTTTTAGAACTACTTTTAAATATAGGGTCTATCCTGCTAAAAATAGATACTATGCAAATAAATTTCTTTTCAGGGCAGGTGGAAGGAGAAGTGAAAGATTATAAAACAGCATTGTCCTGGAATTAGCAAAGTGTCAGGAAAACCAGCACTTCTCGGTGAGTGTTCTAAACAAGGAATAAAGCTAATATGTCACTCAGGAAAAGGGCGCTATAAATTATTATTTCCTAGCCCATGAAGTCTTCAAGTGTGATGTAAAAGCTTGTTACTCCTATGTGCATAGATGCAAAATCTTCTCCGGTTTCCTTTGCTTTTGAAGATCAGTTTAGCAGTCTTTCTAACACAGTCTCATCGTGTGTACCACATGTATTCATTGGCATTCCAAAAAGGTAGAAAATCCCTCCATATATTTCCAAACACAAATTCTTTCAAAGCGATTTAAACCCAAAGAATGAGCCTTTTGGTACAGGTGAGGAGCAAATACATCAGGACGTACTACTAAATGTCTCTTGAAAAGCAACAGTTGGGTGTCAAATGATCACTAAATTAATAAATAGGAGACCTAAGTTGGCAATTCTCCAATTTTTTTTCTGTAAGACTCTATCATGCTGTATATTGTCTTTAACTTGAATCAGTAGCAATTCTAAATGTACAGAAATACTTTCCAGTTCTCTGACTTCAGATTTTGATTTTTAATTTGCAGAGCTCTTTCAAAAGATGCAAGTGAAAAATAAATGGGACTGTTTTACCATAAAACCACTTCTGTTGTGAAAAACTGCAGTAGCTCCCCCTTGACTCAGAAATGTATCTGTTCATTTCCTGCCTGGCAGGAAAAAAGTATAAAAGAAAAAAACTAATTGAGAAATGTTAGATCTCTAAGTTAGTTTGCAAGAATAGAGGATGGAGCTAAAGCTGAGCTCCAGCTCTGATTTGCTTTCAGGAAGAGCCTGTCTCTATTGAGAGTAAAGAGTAGCAGCCTGCCTATGTTAAAACTAGTTGTGAGTGTTCCCTGTGAACTTCTACATTCACACAGCGAAGACAGGAGGTTCTTTAAGGATTTATTTCCTTTTGGGGAAGGACATCGAGAATCATTCCATTTGCTGGAAAACCTAAGTTGCTCCTAAAGCTTTTCTGTGTTTTGCAGAACAAATTGAGATCCAGAGTTCTTACAAAAGTGTATTTACTTGTAATATGTTAGTGGGATATATATATATTTATATACTGGATTTAACTGCTTGTCTATCTTGCTTTCCCTCTTGTTTTCAGTAAAAATCTGTAAGGGAACCGTCTCCTTTTCCGTATCTATTAGCTAAAGTGTTCGCTTTAAGTATTTTATTACTGTTAAATCACATGCTGTCTAGCCCTTTCTCTATTGGAAGTGTTGATTGCATCATTCATTTCCCAGAATGTTGCAGAGTTGTACTTAAAACCACGAGTTGACAAATGGAAACATATTTTTAATGTAGGTATGTAATCTGCTTCAATTTTTCTAACCACAAATGTTTTGGTTTACTAGAATAAGCCTTATTCTAGTTGTGAGTATTCACGTAACTGACCTTTTCATAAATGGTGAAATCCTAGCTCCGTGCAGCTATTCACAGTTCCTCTTGACTTTGGAGATGGTGTGCTTTTACCTTCTAGATATTTTGAGTCATACCGCTTCAGTGGACTTTCCTCTTCTTATCTTGCTACCACCTTGCGCAGGAAAACTTGTGGAGGTTTTTGTGTGGATTTTTTTTTTTTTTTAATCAGCAAAGGTAGCTAAATTCCTGTGACTAGTTCCTTTGAACTACTGGTTGCAAGGTGTGAACAAGACTTAGTTTTGCACCTCCCACTGAGTTTTCGGGAATCAAGTAAACTGCCTTTATTATGATTTTTGCAAGACAATTCGATATTTTAAAAAACTCCCATGTAAAGTCTTTTTTCAAGGAATAAGTACACTGTAAAATTAATTTTTTTAATGCTTTAATATATTGAGAAAAGTTGTATTCAGAAAGTAAGTATTGATTAGTTTGACAATGGTGGTTTCTTTTTAATCATTTTTTCCTTCGGTTATCTATATCTTGAGTTTATAGGGCTTTTTGTTGTGGGGTGGGTTTTTTATGGGAGGTGGTTGTGTTTTAGAGTAAAGCTTTCTGTATAAGCAATTCATTTTCTTCTATTTAGGGGCTGACAGTTCATTTGCAATCAAATATGCGCGTGGAATATTAGGGTTTGCTGTAATCGGAAACAAGTGCATACAGTCTTTGAGATGGAGAGGCTGTTGTGTCTTTGTTGGGAAAGCTTCCTTTGGCTTAAAACGTGTTTTACCAAACATTTTAAAGCAGTAGTGTTGATTCTTTTTTTTACACTTAAATTCTGTGTCAGAGCAATTGCTTCTTATCCTTAATGTGCAGTTTTGTAACTAGATAAAGATCATAGAGGGAAGATAGCAGTGTTTGGATAGTGTTCCTTCAAAATCTGTCCATTCCAAGAAAGAAGATTCCAGTTTTCTTGGGAGAATGCCCAGCTAGTATCAAAAACAAAATACTGGAAATGAGTGAAAGTATTGCGGCAAGTATCAATCTTGGGCCAATGTTTATCCCTGTAGTGAGGGACACTAACATGTTGTAATATTTCAAATACCCTACCTCCCTTTGCTGTTCCGAGATGCATCCTATTAAACTCTTAGAAGTTCATTAGGTTCTCCATTGTATTCTGAAATTATATCAGCTTGAGTCAAGTCATGACTAATACTACTCATGAATAGTCTCTTCTTGTTGCAGGAGTAAAAACGTAGTGAGGAAAAAAGAAGGGTGGTGTGTTGCGGTGGTTTTTGTTTGTTGGTTTTTCCTGCAGGCAAGTGGCACATGTTCTGTGAGAACTTTGAACAGAACTGTATGGTACATGAATATAATAATGGCATACTTATAGCAGGCAATTGAATTTGGTCAAATCAAGCCTGTATACAGGGCTCCGGGGTTTGCTTCGGAACTGATAGGGTGAGTAATAGTTGTATTGGCAGGGGGTGGGAAGGGAAGCAGGGCAGGTTTCTCAGCATGAAGGGTAAAACTCAAGAGTTTATACTGTTTATACTTTCATCTCCAGCTTTGGTCCTTCTCCATTGTCAGAAATCTTGTAGTCCTCTTATGTAGGACTGTCAGCAATGTGTGTTACTCCATGAATAGGCAACTATTAAATACATCACTTTTGATTGTGATTTTTGTCCAGAATAATTTGTATTGCTCCCAGTCATTCTCCTGTCTTTACTCAGGATCTATTTTCTTGTTGGAAAAGTGTACTAAGCATTATATATTTACAAAGTCCTCCCAGTGATGCAAGACATTAATAAATACAAAGGCCACTTCAGAAGCTCCCCTTAAAGACTACTTACTACAACCGGATCCAGATAGTGGCTGGCGATTTTGATAATCTTTTATATCTCGGCTTTCAAAGAAGTCAATTCTAATGCCTCGTGATTTACATGCAGAATTCCCTTGTGTTCCTTAGACGCCAGCTAGGCCAAGGCACTAACCGCCTTCTTGTCTGAGCTACTGAACTCTTCACTGAGCTTTTAAAACCAAATAAAGCTACAGGCATGAGCCTATAAAAAAAAAAAATAAAAATTAGCCACTGATGATGCACAGATGAGACTGAGCATGTCTAGTGTGGATGCTGCATGTGGGTTTTACATCAGTAAAGCCTTTGACACCGTTCACCACAGCATTCTCCTGGAAAAACCGGCTGCTCATGGCTTGGACGGGCATACTCTTCGCTGGGTAAAAACTGGCTGGATGGCCAAGCCCAGAGAGTTGTGGTGAATGGAGTTCAATCCCGTTGGCGGCCGGTCACGAGCGGTGTTCCCCAGGGCTCAGTTTTGGGGCCAGTTCTGTTCAATATCTTTATCAATGATCTGTACGAGGGGATCGAGTGCACCCTCAGTAAGTTTGCAGACGACACCAAGTTGGGCGGGAGTGTTGATCTGCTCGAGGGTAGGAAGGCTCTGCAGAGGGACCTGGACAGGCTGGATCGATGGGCCGAGGCCAAGCGTATGAGGTTCAACAAGGCCAAGTGCCGGGTCCTGCACCTGGGTCACAACAACCCCATGCAGCGCTACAGGCCTGGGGAA
>NW_008825071.1:7826833-7857766 GCF_000699105.1 Pygoscelis adeliae
TGGTGCTTAGGGACATGGTTTAGTGGTGGACTTGGCAATGCTAGGTTAATGGTCGGACTTGATGATCTTTTTCCAACCTAAATGGTTCTGTGATTCTATTTTCATTCAGTATTTTTCTTTCATGTAGTTAGTTACCTTGTCTCATGTTGTTGTACTCACATTGCAGTACCATTCAGAAGTACTGGGTTCTGGGAAGCTTTTAAGAAGAAGCTGAAATTCTATGGAAGTTGAGGGGGGGGAAGTGCAAAATGAGGCTCACACTTCCACAAGTCCATAGGAAAATTCTTGAAGAGATTTTAGTATTTTTGTTTCTTCTGAAAAGGAGCCTTGTTTAAAAATTAAGCTTTTTTTAGAAGCTTCTGGATTGATTTTTTTTTTTTTTTTTTTTTAATCCTCCTAGCCACCTTCCAGTCTATGCATTGCAGCACACTCCTCTATGTGACTTGTTTCATTTTTAATAATCTGGTTTGGGGACACCCGTGACCACAGCTCCCGAAAAAGCTATGCTAAGATACTACTCTCTCTTTTTGCTATTCAATAAAAATGCATCCAAGACTTCAGAAAAGTTAACAGCATATTGTCCATTAAGCTGTTAAGTCGTTAACTTGTCTTGTTTGAAACAAGGTCCCGGTTTGCCCTAAGGTGTCAGACCACACCTGACAAGTTATAAATTTGATGATTCATAAAGTGCGGTTAACCGGGGGGTTGGGAATGTCTGAGGAAGCTAATCCTGTTTGATAGAGAAAATGGTGGTAGTCATCAGCTAACAAAGCAAAAATGTGCTCACTGTGAAAGGTAAATGTTTAATGGAAACCTCATCTCCATTTACATAAATGCCAGTGTTTTGAAAGGTATTTTCTTTTTTTGCTGTTACCTAACAGAAAAAAAATGCATGGTTCTGTACTTGGGCACTCCTAGCTCATTTTTCCTTTGCAGTTCCTAACTTCAAATATTCAATATGTCATTTAATAAATACATTTTTGGATTCTTTTATATGCCATTTGTAGTTTCAACATTGTTTTCAAGCCTCCCTCCCCCTCCCCCCCCCTCAAAGGTTCTAGAGCAATTTGGAGGACAGAGGGGTTGGTTTTCAGTTTGTTCTTAATGAGGGATTTAATGTATTTCTTAATGAAACAGTGTTTACTGCATTAAAATATGACCAAAGGCTCTCTTGCAAGCCCTTACTTGCAGTTAAAGGCTTATTCATATGAAGGTTTCATGATCAATCTTCTGATTGATGCTTGTTTAAGTTTTTGTACAAATTGCATTTCAAGTAGCAATTTAAATATTTCTGTACACTGTTAGTACATCACCGCGTGCAGCAAAACCACAAGACCCTGAGGTACTCAAATATCTCTGAATAAAACAAGCCACAGGATCATGTATAAACAGATATAAATATGGGGGGGGAAAAATTGCAAGGTGCTGGAAGACTGTGTACTGTATAAATATCTAAGATACTAAATAGATAAGACTGTAGCAACAGTGAAAGAAAACATAAGCAAAGCCAGTTATTTCGATCCATAAATGAAGGTTAAGGCATGCAGTTCCTCTTTGCTCCTGGACAAAACCCAGCAATAGAGACAGACGGTTGTTTAACAACTGCCTTTGCAGCATGTGTAGCTGCCTGTTCCTTTAACTGGTGGTAGCGGTGCGTTAATCCAGAAAATGGAGGCTTATTTTGTGTGCTTCTCCGTTGTCCTGGGATGAAACACTTTCTTGCAAATTTGTGAAGTTTTGTATAAGCTGAATTAGGCGTGGTGGGAAAATCATAACTTAAATGTGTGTGGTGAGGGCTGGCTGCTTTTAGATCTTTGATCTATGTTGCTCTAACGTACTGTGTTTGAGTCCTGATTGCAAACTACCAAAGGATGATTGTTCCTTGCTAATTACCCTTACTGAAGTAACAGGCTGGCTAGGTGATGTGGTGGTAAGTCTAAGTCAGAATGAGCTGTAGTGGTGTTCATGAGATGAAATTACTATAGAGAGGTAGCCAAAAAAAGGCCAAAACCAGGTGAAGTAAGTTGCTTCTCGAAGCACTGCAAATGAGGGGGAAAATACTTGAAATACGTACAGATAATGAAAGTGAAAAGCTCAAGCGATGGTAATGTTAAAGAAGGCCTATGAGTGATAGCAGGTAGCAAGTTAGTTGCTAAGTTACGAGGCAATTTTGGACAGCAGCTATGTAGGCAAGGATGGTTTAACGGGTCTGTGCTGAAGTTCCCATGTTCAGAGATTATATGGAAGCATTATGTCAGTGTCAAATCGTCGCACGCAGAGCACGGCGATTCTGTTGCTGGAAAAGATATCTGCGCTGCCGCGGAAAGGAGCTGCCTTGCTTTCTGCTCCACACAGGGCAGGGGGAGGGGGGGGCCGCCAGCCTTGGTGCCTCGCTCTGTCCCACACTCAGATGAGTCCACCAAATTCCAGCTCCTACTGGGATAGTTATACAGGGAAATCCAGCTTTTAAGAGCAGAGAGGTAGTTCCTGCCTATTTTTCATAACACTTCCTACCAGGGCTGCAAGCACTTAAAAATTCTGCCCTCTCAGAAGAGATCCCAGCCTGCCCGAGGATAGGAAACAATGGGCCTTGGCATAATCTTTTCTGCAGTGGGGATGAAATAGGACTGTTGAATGATAAAAAGAGACTCTAATCTTTCGCTGGGATCCCAAGGGCTGAAGGGCTTTTCTCCCAGAATGGATTCTAGCCTTTCCAAAGACAAAGAATGGTGTATTCAGTAATGAGTCCCTAGCTAGCCAGCATAATAGATTCGCTCGATTTAAACCTTGTCCTGAGAGACCTGTATGCGGGTTGCTTTTTTTTTATTTGTGGTCTCTGCTACCATAGAGCTCGGATCGATGAAACTGCTCATCAAATATGTAACTAGCATTTGTGATGGAGATTGATAAATATGGCTAAGTACAAGGTAGGTATTACACAGACTTTGTTTCTTGCACTGATGCAGTGGACTGACATAGGCTGTTGCCAGAACCTCGATTTCATTCTTTTTGGTATGTGATCAATGTTAGTCAACCAGCCAGACTTAAGAAGCCACATTTGGTCTGTCTGGCCCCTTTCCCAATACATCCAATCTAATTTACCATGGTTTGCTACCTCCAGTAGGATGGGGGGGCTTTTCAAATAACATAAAGGAAAGAATACTTGGAGATGTAAAAGGAAAATTGCATGAAAAGAAGTATAGTTTTACCAAGGGTAGATTGTGCCAGACTAATTTGGCAACTTTCTTTGGTAATAACTGTATAAGAGACTTTGTAGGCAAAAGAAACGCAATAAATCTTGACTTCAGGTTCCACATAATCTAACTTGAAGAAGATAGAAAGATAATGCTGTTAAGAAGTAACCTCATGATGGGAAGACAAAGAGAGTTCTGTTTGCTGGTGTTCAAGAAAGACCAATTCAAACTATAAGTGTTCTGGAGAAGGGTTACTAAGACGCTCAGAAACGTGGATTTATTTAGCCTAACAAATGAAAACTGAAGCTAGTTGACTCTGGGTGTGCTCTCAAGGGTACTATGTTAGTAGCAAACACAAGAAAAAGGAAAGAATTATTTAAGGTGAAGGACAGACTTGCCATAAGTACATTTAGGATGGAAATTATAAAGATGTTCCTGACCACCAGAGAATTTAGGATTTGGAATACTGGTCCAGTAGAAGCATCAAGAAGAAATCTGGTTGGAAGACTAATACGAACCAACATGGTCACATTATACTCTGTGGTGCTTATGTTAGTGAAGACAGGACTCTATAGGGAACTTACCTCTGTTTATATAAACACTGGAGGGAAACGCTTTTTATTTTTTGGTTAGCTGGAAACTTTTACCAGAGTTGTAACTACAACATTATATCCATTGGTTCAAGTGTCAGGACTATGTCAGCGTTTTTTTTACAGTAATTTCAGTAGATCAAAAAACACGTCATGCCCTGGTGTTCAATGAGTATGAAAAATGCAATTTTTAAAGGGGTTTGGGTTTGTTTTTTTCAGTCTTCTAATGTTCTGCCAATGCATCTGAGATAATTTACTGTAAAACTCAAGACAGCACTAATAGGCTACTCCCCTCAATATAGCATGAGTTTGAAAGGGGGAACATCTAGATTCTGAAGTGCACTAAGCCTTATTTTCATCTTGAAAAAAATTTTAAATTACTTTAAAGATATTTTTAATATATGTGAACATCTAATTATAGCTAAAGATAATCTGCACTTCAATTATCCTCCCTTCCTGCTAGGTCCTCGGCAGATGAACAATCCCAGGAAAAGTCTTTACCCTGGGTGCTCTCTACCTCACTATACCTTAATAGATCTTCTGTCCTGCTCCCAGAAGTCCAAAGGTGAAAAAGGGTAAGAGTCTATATATGTGTGTGCACATGTGCAGGGAGGGCAATGAAGGACACATCTGCCCTGTTTTACATTCACTGTGCCCAGCCCTAGTGTTTATGCACACAGTTACGTCTGTACCCAGTCCTGGTATGAACAAAGGAGTTTCTCACACTGTTATGAAAGCCATTTCTTAGAGTGCCAAAATCCTAGGCCCATAAGCAATTTGGTTGTTTTACAGTCTTCTTGACCTCCCTCTGCGATCTGTCCGAAACTGCAAAAGCCAACTCATTTCACCACAGCCTTAGCACCTTGCTCCCCTTCAGCCTGGGTACCTCCCAGGGGTACCTCTGCTGCTCCTCACTATCCTGGTCCTGCAAGACCTCTTGCTGGAGGTCTGGAGCAGTATTTCAACAGCTGGCCTCAGCCCAACTGAGACCAATAGGAAGTTGCAGCCATCTTGAGGGGAAACGGATGAAATGGAAGCCTTTCCCGGTATCCTGATGGCACAAGTAACCTCTGCTCCTTTTCCGTTCACCGACTCCAACTGCTGGTCATCAGCCAGTTCTCAGATGTTGCAACACCGCACTGCAAGCCTTTGTTTTCTCATGCTTTGCTCTGTAGCCCCACGCTGCTGGCAATGCCTTGTTTCACCTTTGGTGAAATGACACGCATCTGCTCCTCCTGAAGTGCTGTGTCCTGCCCTCAGCCAACAGAAGAGTTGCCGTAACGGAGATGTTAAGGTGTGATGGGGAGAGGAAATTAAGTGATTTGGGAGGTGCAAGCTTTCAGCTTGCCTGTCCTCAGCCATTTACTTCTTTGTTTAGGTTTGCTGGGGAGAAACAGATAAGGCCCTTTAAAGAATGTTCTTAATTGGCAGCTTGGTAAAGCGGCAGTGGGAGTGTGTGTTGAAGAAACTGGAATAAACAACAAAACCAAAACATAAGGTCATGATTCAAGCAAATATGCCAGAGGGAGCACTCGGAGCAGACTATGTTTATTGCTCAATGTAGTCTAAAGTCCAGCGTGCGGATGCAGTCCAATGGAGCTCTCCTAAAGCTGGGAATGGAGAGGTGCACAGAGAGCAGACCACAGAGGAAGCAGCATGTTTTCTTTTGGAAAGGGGCAATAATGATTCTGCAGTAGACTGGAAATATTTAGCCATATAAAAGGTCTCAGTGTTAGCAGCAGCAATAGAAGCTTTCACACATTTCTTTATTAAAAAAATAAATCAGACATTAACTTTTAGCATGAGATAGCAGGTCAGTCACCACGTCTTACACAAACTATTGCAGTTGAAAATGACTGTGGGAAAACTTCCTAATTAGCCCTGTTGGGGTTTTTTGTTTTTTAAGAAGAAAAAAGTAGCTGAACTTCTGAATCTAGTTTCCTGTGGAAACAAAGCTTATGCAATCAGTGTTTGTCCTGTACCTAATAATTTTTGTAACCCTGTGGCAAATCAGATTTTGACTAACTTTGAAAGAGTGATAATGTTAGACATAATTATTTTTTTTAAAACACTTCATAAAATCTGGCAGCAGGGTAAGGGACAGAGAGTCAGGTTACTGCCTTGACTGAAGAAAAGGCAAGAGGATCTTGGCCATTATATGTTGCTTGCCAGCCAGCTGGCCAGTCAGCACACACGTGCTGACAGTGAGTATTTTTATAGCTGCAGAGTAGTCCCAGAGTTTGTTGTCTCTTGGTAGTGACAGTGTCATCGGAGGCATGAGGAGAGCTAGGATTATTGTGGTGAAGGAGAAAGATGTGGGACAAAGGACAACAAATCTGTAGGAAATCAGGCTTCGTTAGTTCTGCTGCTCAGGAACAACATGTTTGTCTAACAATAGCTTTCTGCCCGAGCACATACGTCAGAACCAGATTAGATTTCTATTTGCATATGTCTCAGTAATTCCTCTGTCATAAAACTCCTCAATTTCTCTTTCTTCCTGAAGGCTTGGGTCTCTCCTGGAAAGTAACTGTAAAAGTTGCATCTTATTTCTTAATAGATGTATTACTCTGTTTACTTAAAGTCAGATGAACTGGGTTTAATAACAACATCAAATGCTGCTTTTTTTAATTCTCTTGGCTCTTCAGAAACAACATAACAGAGAAAGGAAATGAGCTGGATGCAATTCCATGTTGTGCGCACACACACTGAGAGCAGAACCTGAAGACAGTATTGTTGTGCAATGTAAACAAGGCATGAATTTATCCTACAGAACCCTTGTAGCTGATGATCTGAGGGGGAAAGAATCCAATGGATTTCTGAAGCATAGGATGAGCCTGTAGCACTGACAGGAAGAACAGGATTTTTTGTTTTCTTGTAAACTGAGCACATTTTATATGTACTTGTTGAAATAATAAGCGTGGGGGGGGAGGGGGGGGCGGGGGGGGGGGGGGGGGGGGCAGGACCACAAGAAAACTTTTACAGCCACTGTTCAAAGGAATGTTGTAGCATCCAAAGGAGTTTTTAATCTGCAGGGAGAGAGAATTTGAGCTGTGCTCTTCTTTCTGTCTGATGTAGTCTAAGGTCTGTATTATGCTCATTATAATGATATCAGTGCTTCTAAATTAAAGTAGCAATGCCCAGATTCCACAGGGATGTGTGTCACAGAAATGCATGTGCTAGTAATTAAAACAGAATTTTCAAATATTGCTTCAGATTCAGACAAGAACCTTTTTTTATGCAGTTGTGTAATAAAAAAAGGAAGCTGGAGCCAAACTGGGGGGGCAGCATTAATACATGACACAGCCACTGACACTACATGAGACCTTGTGCGCTATTGTTGCCGATAGCCACACCGAAGAAAAGAAGTGTTTTCAAATACTAGGTAGCATTTCAGAAGCTCAGCTTTTATGGAAGTCCATCCGAGCTCCAGCTGAATGTTCCCACTGCTAACCACTTTGAAAATTCACTCCAAAGAATAACTAGTCACCTAGAAAGAAAATGAGATACAATTACAATGAAACAGATATTACTTTATTAGATCCTACCGCTGGGCTACTCAGTATCCAGCCATTAGTATTGTGCCTTTTCAGGGGCAAGTATTTGATGCTTCAGGGGGGAAAAAAAAAGGCACAAAGAGCCAAATAAGCTGCGCTGCACTTCGTGGGGGTAGGGGATAGTCCTTCCTGATCCCCCCATGGACAATGGGTTTGTGAAAAGAAATACAGAGCAATTACCCTAATCACAGTCTTAGCAAATGCGATTAACGATCAAACAGTTTTCCAACATTTTGGCAAATCCTGTCTTAGTGTTATTTGCCTTGAATTCCTCCCACAGCAATAAGCGATGGAAGTTGACGAAATGCAAATGCAAAAAGCACTACCTTTTGTGTCCCAGGGGTGCTATAACTTGATTATATCCGACCTACTCTTTAGTAGCTGACCTAATTTCTTCTGTTGTTGTAGTTTTAGAAGGAAGTTTTTACAGGCTCTTTGATACGTAGTAGTACTCCAAAGTATTTTGGACAAAAGAAGAGATGAAAAATAGTCTTTTGTTCCTGGTACATTGTCGGTTTAATTTAGTTGGGTGTGTCTGGTGGAGGAACAGAGGAGCATAATTTTAAGACTTTCTGATTTTGTTCACCTTGCATTTATGTGTTCTGAGGCTAAAATTAAGCTTGTGTTGCACATGTACGATGGCTAATGAATTAGCTCCAGTCATCAGCTTAAAGAAATTTTACACTGGGTCAAACCTAACGCATTGGTACACTTACAATCTAGCAGCTCAGATCTACTTTCAGAACAAACACCTCAAATGTGTCATTAAAAGGCTAAAATACACCCCCTGGCAAGGCCTGCATCCCAATAAGGTGGCTGTGTGAGTCCTAGGCTGAGTCAAGGGGACCCTGCTAAAAGCAGCACTTTGCCCAGCGCGGTGGCGAAGGGGATGGGATGTGTCTCACACAATTTTTGCAGTAACTTGCTATGGTCTGTCGATGTTTGCTCAGTTGCACCTAGTCAAACTGGTTTACATTGTTTCCTGCCTCATCATTTGTAAGTAATCCTTTCTTTTTTCTTATTTTTTTTTAACTTGCTGATGCTCACAGTTGTGCTAGCATTGTTATTAGAAAGTATCAAGGTGGAAAAAATAGAGTGGGCTTCCGAGGCCTTGTCCGGAGTTCAGATTTAACTGCTCATTTAAGCAATTAATACATACCTAGTCAATGGTTTACATTGTTTCCTGCCTCATCATTTGTAAGTAATCCTTTCTTTTTTCTTTCTTTTTTTTTTTTTAACTTGCTGATGCTCACAGTTGTGCTAGCATTGTTTCCTGCCTCATCATTTGTAAGTAATCCTTTCTTTTTTCTTATTTTTTTTTAACTTGCTGATGCTCACAGTTGTGCTAGCATTGTTATTAGAAAGTATCAAGGTGGAAAAAATAGAGTGGGCTTCCGAGGCCTTGTCCGGAGTTCAGATTTAACTGCTCATTTAAGCAATTAATACATATGACTGAGTGTAGCGCAGTGCTTCAGAGTCTTCCCAGCCCTTCCCTATGTGGTTCAAGTAACTACATTTTTTCTGCCGTGGCACGTGCCTAGTGTGCTAGCATTGTTATTAGAAAGTATCAAGGTGGAAAAAATAGAGTGGGCTTCCGAGGCCTTGTCCGGAGTTCAGATTTAACTGCTCATTTAAGCAATTAATACATATGACTGAGTGTAGCGCAGTGCTTCAGAGTCTTCCCAGCCCTTCCCTATGTGGTTCAAGTAACTACATTTTTTCTGCCGTGGCACGTGCCTAGTGAGAAATCAGAAAGTGGTTTTTGAATGGCACGAGCTGAAACCTTTCCCCTTGCTCACAAGGGGAGAAGGGCTGGCTTGCAGCAATTTTTAATCCAGGAATGCAAACTCTGGGGAGGTTAAGTCTCTTGAATAGCTGTGACAGCAGTCCTAATTTAGAGTAAAGCATTCTGGGACTAAATAAATGGCACACCAGAGGGAGAAGGAGATCTGGAAGGAGCCTGCAGAAACTGTGGACAAGTAACCTAGGTTATTGTGCTAATGAGATTATGTTTTGCTTTGAGATCTACTCCTGTAGGGAGAGACTGAGTCACTTTGTCTTGGCCTATGTCATGGGGAGGGGGAGGCTAGGATTTCTTTTTCATGACCAAAATGGCTGTACAGCTGCCAGGCAGCGCCTTGATTCCATGGGCCCCCGCCTCACAGCTGTCCGGGAGAGCTATAGGGAACTTTTCCTTTCAGCCTTCTCTATGCCACCAGCCACCGTTCTCCAGCCAAGCCTCTCCAGACCTCCCTTACGTCCAGGCATCCAGGCATTGCCCCGCACGCCCTCCAGCATTTTTAGCTTCTCCACTGATGTTTGGTGAGATCGCTTTCCCCCCTGGGGTCCAGCCTGGGAAGTGGCTGACAGCAGGGTCTCCCCCTGCCTCCCACCCCACTTTCTCTGGGCTGGGGCTTTCCTCCCCACAGCTGGGGCCTCCCGGAGCCCCCTAGTACAGGGGAACCTCTCTGCGCCGCCAGGAGCCCTCTTCTCCAGGGAGTGCAGCTTTCTTCTCCCTGCAGGCATTGCAATGCTATCAGCCCCCGCTGAGGCGGTGTTTGATTTCCCTGTTTTATCTTCGAGCACCAAGTAGAGCATTTCATATCTATAAAAATGTGTATATTATATATCCTGTTACACTGATATAACATACAATGAGCATAGGCTAGTGTAAGTCCCTTTTATACAGCTTACCAGCCTCCCTAATAGGGAATTCATGGTGTTTTAATTCTATTGATGTAGTTGCAGCAATACATAGTTCTCCGTGTAAAAATAGGATGAGAAAAATCCCCTAGGTAAGAGAAATTTTGCTGGCCAGTTTCAGAAAAACCTTCATACGCATAACTTTTGTTTCAGGTGTCCTGCTATTTTCCATACATGAGAGAAGCTCTCGTTTATAATGGGCTGATTAGTCATTTGACAAGTAAGCATGTTTATTCAGAAAGCAACTTATCTAGTTCCATGCGTGACTAAACCGAGTAACTACGTAATTATATTTCTGTAACTCAAGCCTTCTCTGCTGCACCCCTTTCCTTGTGCAGGTTTGTTTTATTCTCTCCTGCCTGTCATGTCCATCATTCAGACTATGCGCTCCGCTAGCACAAAGCGCAGTGCCCAAGGCAGTGTTTGATCGCAGATATGCTCTGTATTGATACATTTTACAGTTAATTTGTTCTGCTCAGAATTCAGAGGTGATACTGATGTAAAAACTTGAAGGAGAGAAAACTCATCTTCGAGTGTATCCAAACTTTATTAGGCCTTACTCATTGCTTTGAGTATTAGGCAGAAGTGTCACTGGAGTTTTTATGGTACTGGTTATCCCCCGCAAATATGAGCATTCATATGGCTTATAGCAGAGGTGGCAGAGCTACATCTACAGAGTATCAGGCTCCAGGACTCCAAACTTGCAAAATTACTTTGTTTAGATTGGCATTAACAGAGCTACATACAACAGCACTGTTCAGAGGATGAAGCCCTAAATTGGAAAGTGCTAGGCAGAAATTCAAACAGACTATGGAATTGCTGGACTGGGCAAAAAAGCTGTTAGCCTGGTAAGTCTGTCCCATCCATTTTCTTCCTTTCTCAGTGCAATGCAACCATAATTTCTATCCCACATATTGTCCTTAAAAATATTTTTATATTTGTTTCAGTGCAGTCAATCGATGCTTTCCTGTATTCGTGATTGCTTGACTTTCATAAACTTCTGTTTATTTGTTCATTGTACTTTTAAATCCCTCAGTGGGGGGAAAAAAAACAAACACCAAAACCATTTTTTTCAGTTTTATCAAATTGTTCTTTAGTCACTGTTGGGTGTTTTTTCTTTCTTTTAGGCTGCTAGATTAGGAGTTAACTCCAGTTTCCTAGCTAGTTTCTTCAAGTTTACCTGAAAGGGGTAGGGTGGAGGGTGCAGATAGCTTGCCCCCTTTTATGATTTGAATAGCTATTCAGGCAGAATGAAAACAAGTATGAAACAAGGAGTGTCAACAAATTTCACAAGGATTAATGTTTGCATCACTGATAAAGCAGAAGAAGAAACGCATGGCATGATAAGAAGTAAAAGTGATCAGAAGAGGGTGTGACTGTGAAGGAGGAAGAGAATGAAAAGTTGAATGATGGTAAAAGAGGGAATCAGGGGAAGGATTTAAACAGGTAAGAGAATGGGCAAGAATAATTGTATTGACTTTTGGTTTGTAATAGGGGGGGAAGGGGCAGTTACGGATCTCTCCGATATGGATATAGGGGAGATGAAAAGGGAGGGAACGTACAAGAGTGCTGTGACTTTGAGAGAAAAGGTTGCAAAGCTTGAACATGGTCCGGGTGCCTTGGGGTAGGACTGGCTTTGATTAGTCCAAGCAACAAGGTAGAACAAAAGGAAGGACAATGCTTATAAGCTAAGTAGAGGGATTGGAGTAGCACTCGGGGAGCTCCTCGCCATGGGAAAGTCGAATTGGCAAAGACGCTCCCCTAGGAAGACATAATGGCTAAAATGTAGGACTGGATGGATGAAGAGACAAAGATAAATGCACACGTCACTGACGCAGAACACTGCCAGCGTGACTGGGTACTGATCCATGGGGAGAGGCAGAAGAGAGAAAGTCTGCTGAGATTTCCATGGTGAATAGGAATGGAAAAGGAAGCCTCAGCTGTCAAAAGGGAGAAGTGAGGATGCAGTTGTGAAAGCCAAGGAGAGAAAGTGTTGAGGGGAAAGATAAAGTTGGCAGAGAGATGACAAAAGTAAGAGACAGGGATCAGCGAAGATATAAATAAAGACAACATCATTTAATGAAGCAGAAGTCACGAGAGCAATTTCAGTGGTGCAATGAGAGTAGATAGCAGAATGTCAGAAATGCAAGACAGAACAGAAAAGAGGCTTGGAAGGACATGCTATACGTGGGTCATGGTATTAGTCTTGGTGAGAGATGAGCCAGAGAAATGGGGAAATGTTGTCAATATTGAGAATAACTGTGCACGCTAGAGGAAAGTTAGTGACGACTCTGAGGGACAGAGGGAACGAGAGAGAGAAGTGTTAAGAGTGTGTGAAAGAGAAGTGATGTGAGTCTTAATATCTTTACGAATTGGTCTATGCAGTCTTGCACTGTAAAAAGGAGAAGTCATAGGAGAAAGAGCTTGCCCGCATGGGTAGGGAAGATGTTTTCAGAGACTTTTCTTTCCACTGTCTGAAACCTGATAGATGTACGTACATCCTTTAGCATCAAAGCTAGTTTTCAGACAAATCAGCAAGATGGAAGGGAAGAATTAACCATAAGGAGAGAGTTAAGGGAAAGGAGGGAAAGATTCTGGTAGAGGAATATGGAACTATCTAATTAGCCTAATTGGCATCATCTATCATTTCCTACAGCATCACCAATTCTGAGTATCCGCTGTACTGAAAGTCTGTGTAATGAAAAGTGGGATTCAGGTCACTTGACAGACAGGCAGATGTACCTGCTGACTTCTAAGCTTACGCCTGCGTCTCTTTCATCAAGGATGAGAAGCAGGGAAAGAAAAACCAGTTTTCAAAGTCAGGGTCAGCAGAGACAAGCACATAATTTGCATTTTGCTTTATTAATGTGGGTTAGCTCAGCAGGAGAAGTCTGGCATACTGATAAATGATTTCATAATGGGAAAAATAGGGTCAGTGACTGCAAATCATTTTCCGCCCTAAAGTAAATGAGGCACTGTTGGACAGGAGGACTTGGGGGTCATATTTCATTTCAGTCAGGAAATACAGATGTAGGCTGGACCAAAAGGGCTCTGAATATTTCACCAAGGAAAAATTACAACGAAAAAGAGGTGGAGCTAGGCCCTGCAGTTATCGCACAGTCCTGCTCCCAGGTTGCGATGGTTAGCTCCTGCTGTATTGGGTCCACATGTTCTCCCACTGTGTTTAATATGAGCAGCTCACAGAGCTGGCTCTATCCCTGGTTTCTTGCACAGAAACCCGCTGTTTCCCCTCTGTGGAAATGAGACCTTCTACAGCTTCGCTCCTACAAGCTCCTGAAACATAATTGCTCCTCCCTTTACCCCACGCTCCCCATTAGCTCAAGCACAGGTTTTGTCCCTCCCTTCCTATAAAGTAACACTGAGTTACTGAGTACAGAGCATCTCTTCGTGGACGTATGGTTGTGGAAACAATTGGGCACGTGTTTGAGGAGTGCTAGCACTGATCATGCCCTGCTGACACAGCTCAAGGAATATACAGATCTGTGCAAAATAATCAGTACCTACATGTTTTTCCTTGCCTGAGTCTTCTGAGCTTTCTTTGGGCTGGGGTCAGGAGACTTTGAAGCCTTCTGCTCTCCTCCAAGTCATAGGAAACTTCTTTAGTTGCAAGTTGGATCTCACAGCTGAACTGATGTGCTATGAAAGGAAGATTGTCTTTTCTGTTCCCCTGCTCAAGCTTTCTGTGCCTCCGAGTGCACCCCCAGCCTGTCAGGCCCACGGTGGGATTAGACAGCTCAGCTCACCTGATCCAGTAATTACTCGCTGCCAAAAGGGGCGATCCCACTCCACCTCCTTCCTAGCAGTGCACCCCTGCAGCTTCCCGTCCCGTGGCACTGGAGCTCATCTTGTCTCACAGCAAGGATTTCAAGGGACCTAAACTAGTGGAAAACTAACTCCGCCAAAGAAGGTGAGCAGCATTTTTGCTGGGTTAGCTAGGTGAGCCATCCCACCACAGGATCACACGAGCACAGCCTGGGGGAGGCAGGATTGCCCTGTTTGGTGTCAGAGAGCTGTTAGAGGGGCTTGGCTGCATCATCATGCCATGCCCCACAGCACTGAAGGATCCACCACGCTCAATTCTGGTCCGTGCTCCACCTCTGAAAAAATTCTTCCATTCCTCACTCCTGACCATCAGGCAAACTCGGCGGGACTGATTCAGCCTCCAGCTTTCTGACTTTCCAAAGATGCTCCCATTTTGAACGGGAGCAACTGGGTTTTAGCAACTCTCTGCTTTCTCATCTCTGGAAATTGTGTGACACGGGCCTGACAGGTCAGCTCGGCATCCACTGAGACATTTGGTAACTAAGCAATTTCTTACCTTAAATCAGAATACAAAAATTACACGCAGGCACAGTTCCTAAATTGTGACAGTTAGGCATGATGAAGCACTTAACAAATTCACCCAGAGCATGTGTTACTTTTTTCCTGATTATATTGGCTCTGGTACCAGAACCACAGGACAGGGATAAGCAGGTACTGAATTGAGATGAATATATGCCTATTTTGTATTGAGACTGACATATGTCTCAGTTTCCAGCACTATTATTAAAATTAAATATGTAAGCTATGCCATATTTTGTATTCTGATTTATTGCTGTAAATGAAGTGAGGTTTTTTTTATCCTTTGAACAAAGTTCCCTCAGAAAACTTTCGGCACTCTCTACTCTGTCTTGCAGTGACCTTACAGTGATATATTTTTTGTGTGTGTCTTCCTTTTTTCTTTTCCTTCATGCTTTATCTGTTGGCACAGAGCTAAATCCAAATTTCAGCAACCTGTTCCCAGGGCTAAACAGCCAACCTACTGTCTTTTAACTGTTATTTTTTAATTTTGTGGACCCTGGCTCTGTAATCTCAGACAAGAAAAGTCAAAAGCAGGGCAGCATTGCACGCTCTAGTCTTTTGCAATATATTTATATCCTCCATGAACATAATCAATTTTTCTTAGATCCAACATATATCTAAGCTAGAAAATCTGATGGAATATTTGAGAAATGAGAACAACTATTTTGTTTTCAAACCTGATAACTAACAACTCATCTGTCTAACTAAAGGCATTATGTTATGTTGACTTACACCATTGTGCTACAATACCCGTAACACACAACACAACTACTTCTGTAATCCTTTGTTTTGTTTTTGTCTAAACTTTAAATAGTAGAATAAAATTTTCTGGGTAAATAAATGTGCATATAGAAACCTTGCATTGTTACATAGGTTTCTAAACATAGCACTGAAGTTCATTTTGAAAGGAAAATAGACAACTATTCTTTAATTCCCGCCTTTTAGCTCTGTTTGTTTACTTACAATACTTGTATCTCTAAAGAACGGAGCCTCCTCCTCTTGAAGGAAGTTATGCCATCACTGTGTCCCGCAGGAAACCTTGGGCTACAGCGCCTTTGCAGAATGGCAAAGTGGATGTATTTCAGACCAATACACAAATTTGTTCAGTAACTAATTGTATGTGACTAAATGTGTTTTTTTCCCAATAGGATGACAGGAATGTTTAAATAGCAGTCTGCTGAGGAACTGCTGCACACCTTACCGCCTGTGGCCATCTCAGCGGGTGCTATGCTGATGTGGTCAAGAGGCAAAAAATGAAAGGTGACTCTTAAAGTGACTTCTACTCTCTTGCTGCGCTCACTGCAGCAGCTCAGACAGCTTTGAATGAATCACAGGATTCCAAGAATTAGCGACAAACCTTGTCACATGGGCAACTTGCAGCACAGGATCTGCCAGAACTATGCGGTAACTAAGGAGGTTGATGTGGTCCCTGGATGTAGAATACCTTCCGTAGGAGTAAAGCGGTGATATTATGGTAACATTAAGGGAATAGTGTGTCTTGTTCTGCTGCCCACGCTTGAGAAAAATGATGTTGACAATTTAGGCTTCACAAAGGAGCAATAAGAGTTACATGATACCTAAGCAAAGCTGATTTACGGTAAGAGACTTACAATCAGTCTCTAGTTTATTGAAAAGAAGGCTAGGAGGGAACCGGATGACAAACAGTAGGCAGTGCAGGTTCTTGACTTCAAGTGGCTCTGTCATCCTACGGACAAAGACATAGCCACATCCCATGGCAGGAAGTGAGAGCTAGAAATAAGGTGGGTAGAGTAGTTCAGGGTAAAGACCAATTAACTTCATCACAGTATTATGCTTGGATCATATTCTGGCTTAACAGCCACAGGAGCCCTTTTAATTACTATGGCAAAGGTGTCATGAAATGTGTGCGTGAATAATTGAGATATATGCGACATAAATAGAGCCAAATGCAACTAGCCGAGCTCAGAGAACTCAAAATGACGGGCTGGGACATCTGCATTTGATGAATAGTTCTTAAGGGAGGACTGTGCAAATCAAGGACTCTCTTGCTGCTATGGGCAATTCCAGGAGATGCTGGTTATGGCCTTCCCAAAAGCGTGATTGTCCTGTATTCCTTCCTGTGCCATCTTTGCCACGTTAGCCTGTAAAACAATACGTCATTCATCTTCAAATTCCTCCTTGGGGCTGGATTCAGGGGTCATACGTGTCTTCAGGGAAAAATACTCCTATGCTTCTCTCCCATTGAAATCAGTGGGTTTTCAGGCTGTCTGAAGATAAATGTAGAGTTCAACTTCCCTGAATGCAGCCAAGTAGCCTACTGATTGTGTCTAGGTGAAGAGCCGGTAGGGATCTTTCTTTAATTTCTTTGACTTCACACCAGTTTTTCATGTCGTCTATTTAGACACTAAGTGCTTTAAAGCACAAACTGTCATTTCTATGGATGTACTGTATAGCACAGCTGAAGCCTGTCTTGATTGGGAGTTCTGGATGCAACTTGAATGCAGATAATGGAAATTTATAATAAGGCTTGAATTAATGTTTAGTCTCCCATGCTGTATAGTTTGACATCAGCGCTGCTTTATCACTGCAAGCATTTACAAAAGCTACGCTCTTTCTGAGAGGACTCATCAAATGCTGTTATAGAAGGATTTTGTGCTTTGTCTCACAGCAAATATTTCCAGGACTGGGCTGTTTCTTTTCCATAATCATAACATCACAAATTGAGACCACGCACATTTCATGTGCTCAAAGAAGAGCAAAAGAAATCAACGTTTGCTAAACAGAAATTAATCTGAATCTAGCTAAGGACTAGGGAAAAAAAAGACGACTTTTTAGCACACACGGGCAGTCACTAGGCCCTTGGGTAACTGCCTGCCCCCAGCTCTCTGTACATAGCTCTAGTTGCTAGCAGATCCTGGTTGAAATTCAAATCAGTTTCAGCATTGCTGCTGTCTCTTCTAATTGACTCTGATACACTCAGCTAGTGGGAGGGACAGAGGAGCAAAGCAGGCAGAAAGGACCAAATGATTTCTAACACATGCTAGGCTATTCAGCGAGATGTTATGGACACGGGGGCCTGACACTGCGCAAGCATCGGGATTCCCCATGCCCTGCCACGGAGCACTCTGTCAGAAAACCGAGAGCAGTTTCCTTTTTTTTTTCTTTTTTCTTTTTTTTAATGTTAGAAGCATTAGGCCCAGACAGCGGTTGAAAACCACAGCTCAGTTGGCGATGAGTGCTGTGCAGCAGCAGAAGCGCGTGGAAAAATTCTGGCTGACTCATCCATAATTCATCTGGCGTCCCAGGGAACGTGCGCACTGGAGCAGGATCCCTGGCACTCCTGCAAGGGAGAGGCCTGCTGCCCCAGCAAGACGTGGGCAGCAACCAGCCCTCTTCTACCCAGGTAACCTCGCAGCCCCCAGGCTCTCCACGGGGCCATCCCACCACCTCTGAGAGGGACTGGTCTCCCTGCCGCAGTACAGGGCAGGGGAGCATAGCCCTGGGAGACTTAACGACTTGCGCTTCATGACGATGCTGCTGTGGGGAAGGGTCAGTGAGGGAGCTGGCCCCATACTCTGGGGTAACACGTGCAATGATTTGAGGAATCCATCCCAGTCTGTTCAATATTCGCATCTTCATACCTGTGTGCATGTGACATAAACTCTGCTTTGAGTGACTCTGCTCTTGGCGTACAACCTCCTGCTGGGCTGTGTTTCCAAGGGCTCCTGGTGAAGGGCTGGCCAGGTGTTGTTAAACCTTAATTATCTGTTCACATAGAACCCAAAAGGTAGGCGGCTGCAACCCAGGGCAAAGTAGTTTTTAAGCCTGACCTTCAGCTTGGAGGTAGCTAAGCAACATATTCCATGTTGAGGGATTTCAGTCACCTGATGAGGTTATTTTAAAGTTATGACTGGCCTGAAGAGACAAGTAGAAAGTCTTGTGGGCTGTTTGAAAGAAAAACAGAAGAAACAGGATGAATATCAGAGACTGTCTGTGATTTGCAGTAGCAGTGCAGGTAGCCTAAACTCAGAGGGGTTTGCAAGAGAATCTTATGGAAAAGAATGGTGACAAGTAGTGAGGAAAAAATTACATAGACAAATGAAAGTAGATTTTACTTTATCTTGATCCGTGCATTTCATTTTCAGGACTGACTGCTTCCACTGATTTTCTGAAGGGATGAATGAAGTTCAGAGCAGCCAAAATACCAAAGCCGCAAAATAAGCTTGCAGGAAATCTGTCTATCAACCATTAGTCCTGGACTGTGTGGTCAGCCACACAGCCTAGGCAGAGCGAAGAGCTGAAGAGCATGTACACAGGGTAGTGCCCAAACACAAGGGCCTAGGGATGTCCAGCTGGATTGCGGATGTCCCAAGACACCTGTAGATCAAGAGGGCTGTACACCATAATGCTTGCCACAGTGGTTAACTTCCACCGAACGCTCTGTTGGTGAGAGCATGGAATAACTTGACAAAACAAGATTCAGAACTCATTAGCTAGCAGACACAGGTCAAAACCATCAGTTACATTCAGAGTCTGCAAATGTACATCTATTCTACTTCCAGAAGCTGTGTTTCAGGAAATTATCTTTTCAGGGCTGGAGTCATTGTCGCTACCCTCAATTTTTTTTTTTTTTTTTTTTTTTAATGAAAGACATGACATAGAGACATCATCTAGAAAATGTAGCATGTTTTAATAATAAAAATTTTGCCTTGCCAAAGCAAAGTTTCTTTACTACATTATGTTTAATCTCACATATACATCCATGGATATTTTCTTGTCTTAAATCTAATTACTTCCCAGTATTTCATATTTCAGTTTGTTATATCTATTTTCATCTCATGTTCTGCCACTGTTCCCGAGAGTACACTCCATTGCACAATTCTCTGTATTATTTATTTTGAGGCAGCTTCTGGGATAAAGAATTAGCCCTGGGATTTATCCACAGTTTTGACACTGGCAAGCTGGGTGACTTCTGGCCAAGTCACTGCACCTCCTCACCACCGTTTTCCCAGCAGTCAGAGTGGGGTAATAACCCTTCCTTTCTGAAAGCATGTGGAGGTCTGCAGATGAAGTGCTATATAGTTCATAGTCCGTGTTTACAACAACAATTTCACTGATGTAGTAGATTTACGTACTGAATTTTCCTGTTTTTTTTTCTTTAACAGATGAAAACTTGAAGACCAGCACCTGTCAAAGTGCTTGTTAACCTCTAACAGAACTGGCAAAAACATGATCAGTCAATGTTTCTTTTCCTCAGCCTGTTTAAAAGAGGCACAACAGTAATAGAGACAAGCTTCTAAACTCGATGTTTGTGACCTATTTGGAACATATCAGTGCAGACTTTGCTCATCGGTCCTGATTTTTCTTTTCTTAAGGTGGCCTCTGAGGGAATAAATGCAACATTTCTTATGCCTGTGACTATGTGCACCCTCGGTCCAGCCAGGCAGGGGTGCTGCTTGAATTGCAGCAGCCCCAGGACTTGGTAGTGAAGAACTGCCTGAATTTGAGAGGAAAGCCTCGCTATGACGCTTGCCTTTCGGTCCTGCCTGAGAGTTCACTGAACTCCACACAGAAGGTCTGTCAAGTTAGGAAAGTTTCCTGTAGTCTCTGCCTCTTCAAAAAATACCCAACAGCCAGAATAAATCTGTCTTGCAGTGACTTACATGTCATCAGATAGAGGGGTCTCTAAAGAGATGCAAGCACAACGGCCAAGTAATTGTGCTAGACATGCATGACTTCATTTTAAAAGATGTTTCCTGTTTCACCCTTATGCATGATCTTCTCTTAAAAAAGTAAATTCAAATTAGTACTAAATACATTTTCTTAAATAGCATCAATTATGGGAAAGGTTCTTTCTACTACAGTATCATGATTATGTATGTTATGGAGTTATCTTGTACAATAATCAGTGTATCTTGTCTCTGAAGTTCACAGCTGGAGTTCAACTATATATCAAAAAAATCCCCCCGAAAGGGGGGATTAGTCAGATTATTACTGGCTTGCCTTTTCTTTATTACCTCATGTTTATTTCCTCAGTTATGCACTGCATAGTTCAAACATTGCGTGCCCCTTAGTAGTGTACTTATCCATTCCCGCTCAGATATGGGGCCCTGGCTTTGATACCTGAGAAGCTACGCACAAATGTGAAGCTCGACTTACCAATGAGAATCCAAGGGAGTTCAAAATCCTACTAGCACAAGTGAGATTGGAGGACCAGGACTAGGACTTTTGTTTTGGAACTGCTAGTCAGAGATTTTTGCAGTATTAGAGTCGATGCTTCGTCCATCATCTGAACCCCAGTAAACAAAGGCAAAACTGTGCAGTGCCTAATATTTTAATGTTTATTTTAAGGGTATCATCTTGCAATGCCAAATTCAAGAATTTGCCTCATGCATCTGTTGATTTTGTAACTAAAGCGCTGTTGGTGAAATTATTTTCCTTACTGCTTCGTAATTGTGGGAGGAAAACATGTAAGTAGATCGGAATTGCGCACCACAACAATGAATGTAACCCTCATTTAAGGCACAGGATATGAGATAGAGGAATCAAACCGGAGCCAGCTGAGGACAGCTCTTCTACCAGGCACTCAAGTTTCCCTAGGAGGATTTTATCCAACCCTTGAAACCTAGTTGGGATATTTCTTCCAGTGGAGCTACACCTGTAGTGTAGGCAGAGTGCAGACATTTTACCACAATCAAACCATATGCAGCTTCGTTACACTTCGCTACATTCTTGGCAGCACTTAAGGAGCATGAGTTAGTGAATTTTTTTTGTGTATGTGTTTGTAAAAAGGCACAGTACTGGATGTTCGACATCACTGAGAAGCCAAAATAAATATACTATAGTAATGACCTTCAGGATGTGGAAGAGAATGTTATATCACTTAATGATAAGTAAATAAATAGAGTAACAATTCAGGCCTTGTTAATTTGACAATGTCTTTAAATTCAATACAGTAGTAGATACCTGGCCCCTTCCTACTATGCTTTTTAAGTTCTGCACTAAGCATCGGAAGCTAGATATTATACCTGTACAGTGTGTCCTTTCTTCTCAGTTAAAAATTAAAGGTCATTCTTGAACAGGCTCAGAAACTATACAGGGTTTTGCTAAAATACAGGGCTAATTCTAGTTGCATACAACCTTTCCTTCCTTCCCCTGCTTTTAGGACCCATATTAAAAGGAAGAAGAGTTGTCTTTCAGGCAGCATTGATGTCCATCTTCAGTTACCACCTCTTGACAAGATGTTGCTGGATATGTCATTGTTGGCATTAATTTCTACAGAAACGTAGAGAACCCTTGGTTGCCAGAGCCAGAAAACATCATAAGCTCAGATAACCATCACTTGGCGCTTCTTGCTGGCCAATTTTTAACTACTGCTTTCATACACATTTGTTACCAGCTGTTCTTTAACGAGGAATGATTAGTTCCTTGTTACAGCAGGGGGGAGTCCTAAACTTTTCCTGCACTGTTGCCCCAGCACTGTTTGCTGGTTTTGTCCTTCAGTTCAGATCAATCCTGCCGGAGCCAATACCAAGCTGTAAGCGCATACCTGACCGAGGAACATTTAAAAGATTTGTGTGGCTGCATTTATATTCTCTGTGGGTAGACGTGGTTATAATACTTCCTTTTCCTGCATTTTTCACTGCGATTCAATATTCCTTCTGTACATAAGACTGTGCCACTTTAATTACGGATCGTGCTTCCATTTAAATTGATAGAGAATTTGTATTAAAAGTTTGAACGAGAAGTTGCTGCCTTCTCTGCTATTAATAGTATTACTGCTTTATATAACTACATGATTCCCATACAGTGGATAAATTATAACTGACAAATAAACATCTCTGCCCACAAGGAACTTCTGCATAGAAAGAGATTAAAGGATACAGAGCAGGAAAGTTCAATGCAGAAAACAGACTGAGGTTTGGAGGGTAGCGAGAAAATGCTGCAAAGAAGTAGCAAGTCTGCAGAAGGTCAAATCTTATCCTAGAGATGAGGCGCAGTCGACAGAATTAGGGCCAGCATTAATGTCTCATACTACGTGCAGCAGCTCCTGGATTAGCGGTGAAAATTGAGATGTCAGTAACTGAGGTGAAGAGGCTATTTTTCCTACGAAGTGTTTAATTTTGCAAGCGTATTTTCTCTTGCCCAAGCTCTGTCTCACCTCTTCCTATGAGCCAGGGATGACATGTCACTGAGTCACATCTCACTTCAGCTGCACCTCATCTGCAGCAGCTTTTGGTCCCACCTCTTCAGCATTTTGCCAGTGCTACATCCTGTTCTCCTTGCTCAGACACAAAGCTCAGGCAGGGAAGTGGGACGGCGAGTCAGCGCTTACCCACTGCTGCTCTTCCTGCTGGGCCACCTGTGTGCCAGGTTGGGCTGCACACACAGCTTGGCTTTGTGCTGACCAGGCATGTCAGGAGGCTGCTTGGTGGCACCTAACAGCTCATATGGGACCCACAGGGGCCAGGTAAAGACCCTTGTGCTGAATTGCATCAAATAAAGGAATTCATGCTGCAGGCAGAAGCTTTGGAGAGCAAAAGCATGCTTTGAACAATATGCTGTCTCTAGAAGTGAAATATGTACTTAAAGAAGTCACTAAAAGCAAACAAAACCCCCACAAATTATACTATCTAAAATGGCATAGATTTAAATTTCCCATACAGTGAGTTTAAAGTAAATATCTCATGCCTGTAAAAATATTGTAAGAACATTATAAAGGTTTCAAAGTCAAGCACCCATAATAATAGGAAACACATTAATTTGGATTAAGCTTTGCAGCTTTAATTCTTTCCCTCTGAGTGCACTTGCATCCTGGTAGTCTTTGTTTGTATGATCATATACAACTTCTTCCAGAATGCAGAATGCTTGATTAAGCAGTAACCGGTTCATCTGTTTTTGTCAGATGTGCTAGAAAGGGAGCGATGTCCTCCAGGTACCTGTCTTTCTCCATTAACTGCTGACAGAACCGAGGTGAGAACTTAGGTGAGATACCTAACGCTCTGGTCAGTGAAGTGATTCCTGCTTCTAGTACTGACACAGAATGCTCTTACTGGGCATACTAGATTTGTTCCCAGTAAAGCTCACCGCCAGCTGATCCATGACCAGTGCAAGCCTTCCGCAGAGAGAAATTGTAGTGCTTGATGGCTTCTGGTACGCTTCCACAGTGTGTTACTCACTGGCTAAGATGCCTGTGTGGTCCAGGAACCTTATGTCAATCAGAACTGAAACACATCTCTCCATGCACCAGTTCATACCTTTCTGCAGTCTGGCAACAACTTTTAGAAATGCATTTTCAGGTTCTTCAGTGTCTCAGATGAACTTGTTTTAGCATGGACCCTCATCTAAAAATCCAGGCTGGTTAGTGCAGCAAACGAAAAACCTAACTTACTTAAGCTAAGGATAGGATTTTCTTATGTGATTTG
This sequence comes from Pygoscelis adeliae, assembly GCF_000699105.1. Classification (NCBI taxonomy): domain Eukaryota; kingdom Metazoa; phylum Chordata; class Aves; order Sphenisciformes; family Spheniscidae; genus Pygoscelis; species Pygoscelis adeliae. Next base: position 7,850,641 of record NW_008825071.1, read on the forward strand.
TATTGCTGTCACTAATGAGCTGGTTCTCCAATACAACTTCATGCTATTGGTTATTGTTAGAGAGAATGACCTTCTCTACAACATATGGCCTCCTATAGACTGCACTTTTGTAAGGGTTGGTTTGGAGCTGGGGATAAATGCTACCTGCATATGAATTTAATATGGCACTTCAGTAAACTTGCAAGTTGCTAGAACTGCGCTCTCAACAAGTCCGGCAGCTAATTGCAAGGCACTATATAAAAGGAGGTGTTTGCGTTCACAGAATTTAGTCAAAGTTGCTTGGCACATCAACAACATAACATATTCGCTAGAAGAAATAAGGAGTCTCTAACAAGCAAGTTTATCCTAGAACTCCTAACCACAGACCATTAAAATTAAACAAACTACTTGTTTATCAAAACCTTCCTTTAATTACTAAGAACTAGCCAAGTGTGACAAATCCATGACAACACTGAATTGTTAGTTTCCTGCAATCTTTATGTTTAAAAATAAATTCCTCTCTGCCATGAGACTTAACCTACTGGGGCCTGGGAGTACAGACAGCATTTGCCTATTAACAAGCATTATTATGCATTACTTACCTTAAGAAACAGAAAAGTGAACTGAAGTTAGCAATACACAATAGAGAGCTTTTTGAGATGAAAAAGATTTGCACTCCACACTTTTCCTCAATCTTTCTCAAAATATACCAAATATATTCAATATGAGGGGATCCGGATATACAGATTACTTTTTGTTCCTCTACAAAGCTGTAACATGGAGAAGAATGCTGTCAGGTCAAATTAGGTGTTACTGATTTTCATTATTTCATTGCAAATCCTTCAATACTTTTTTCAGCTGCCAAAGTCGAGGGACTGCAGCAAGAATCCCAGCTTTTATATGTTTTAAGCAAGTTTTTAATTATTCCGTACGGCAAAAGCTTGTAAATACGAAAGGAAGCTCTCCTAAAAGCTCAGAAAACAGATGGCAAATAACCAACCACCTACCCATCCTCTCTAAATGTCTTATTTTTAAGCAAATGGGCTTTTAAGCCAACTTCATTTGTGGGTGGGCATTGACTCATGAGTTTTGAACACTTACTGTGGCAATGCAAATCTGGATCAAAACTTCAATTTTATGTTTCAAAAAGCACTGTTGAAAATTTTTTTAAAGGAACAGAAATGCTTGTATTCCGTTTAGTTTTCAGACTATCCAAATGAAATATGTATTTTCAAACCACTCAAGCATTCCCTTACATTGTTACTAGTCAAAACGCAAGAGAAACCTGTTAGCGTATTAGCTGCAGGAGGTTTTAAGAAGAGTTTAAGCAAGTGCCTGTCAGGAATGCTCATGGGATAGCTGGTCCAGCGTTGGAGGGGAGAGGAGGTCAGATAACTTCTCTGTCTTTCTCAGCATTTTGATTTCTAGAAACGAAAACTGACTTTATTATTCAGACGCTTCCATGGGGGGCAGTACCATGCAGCTGTAACGAAGCAGTGACAATGCTGCGGCTTTTATAAAGATTTTCGTATCATACTCTATAGCATCCTCACACAGGTAAGTTCATAAGGTAAGTTAAAAGAAGTTGCCAAGTCGATAAGATTCAGTCATTTTTAAGCTGATTAAACAATATTGTTGATGACAGAGGTTAGCATAGGCGTGGCTTGGCAAACAACAATAATTGCTGATCATAATAATAATAATAATATGTACTAGAACAGGAAGCTACTCTTCCTCCAAGCTTCTGAGCATATGCACTGCAATCATGACAGCATATATAATGGCAAGGTAATCTTAAAAACAATCACCTGCAAAATCATGACCTTGTTTGAAATATTTTAATTGCTCTGTCATGCAAGTATTCTCCAAGGTTACTATGACTGAACAAAGTTAGAAAAATATTTTGCATTTTGTCAGACGACGTACTTTGTAGATGCCTGTTTTTGTAGTCTTAAAATAAAAGGAGGCAACTGTCTGTACATCCTACAGGCTTCTGGTATATTTAATATATTCCATAAATCATAACATAACGATCAGTCCTGTGCAGTAAAATACTACTGTCTAACAAGGGCAGCAGATTTTCAGGATTTCAGATTTCAGCAGATATTCAGGATTTCATGCTAACTTGTTTCCCTGGAACAGATTTGAAAGAGGCAAACTACAGATTGGCAGTAGGACTGGGAGCAGCTACAATAACTAAAAATTACTAAAACTCAGTGTCTTTCACCTGACAGTTGCACGTTCCTAGAGTCCATTTAAAATCTACTTCTGCCACTAAGATTAGCGTGTGGAACATTTGAATTTGTAGGTGTGAGAGATGCAGAGGGGAAAAAAACAGTTTCTCATATGTAAACATCTATTTTACTGAAGAGCCAAGCGAGCTAAAGAAAAAAGCATGACGAAACTCCATCTGCGTGCAATTCCTGGAGCCTTACTCATCTCGCTTCCTGATTCTCCTTTTTGGCCTCCTTTCCCTTAGGGCCCTCCCACCTCTATAAAGACCATAACAATAATTATCCCGCCAGTGGAGACTTAAACATTCTTGACATCCTCACATCTAACAAGTACAGGACATTTCACAAAGGCCTAGCCTGGCTTTCAAGAAGTGGGTCAGCTTGACACATCCCATGTGTTTCTGAAAGCCTGCAGTCTTTGAGCTTGCTCATCTATGGTAATGGGCACCCTACCAATGCACGGACTGGAAACAAAACACCGCCTGGTTTGCCAGGGGAACTTTAAAACGTTTACTGAAAGCACGTAACTTGTAAATTTCCATCCTAAGCATCATATAGAGAATGTCGTATGGTGCCCGGCCACACAGCAGTTTCCAAACTCAGCCGTTTTGTGACCCACCTGCCCCTCGTTAGTTAAAAGGGTACTGGAGCTCTTCCAGCCGCTCGCAGGAGTCAGGCTGCCGATGCACCCAGCCAGGGCAAGGGGAAAAGGAGCGCAGAGTGCTTCAGTCCATTAGTTCAAGGAGGCTGGATGATTAGCTCTTTTCTTCTTCCATTTCATCTTTTCCTGTCCCTCAACCTCACTTCGCTCGGTTACATACCACAAAGGGATTTTTTAGTCCAGGCTGATCTGGCCAAACAAACTCTTTTACTGTAGAAATTCTGGCCACTGTGATTTTTTTTCAGTCAGTCTTCAATGGTTTTTCTTATGTTTCAACATTTAAATCATGCCAACTTGCTTCCACCCTCGGCAGAAATTCATGATGACTCAGAAATGGATCTTGACCCGCTAGCTGAGAATCGCTTCTCTAATAGTGTTTTGGTTTGATATCTGTTTTCACAAAAGGAATAAAGCAGTGTGTCTCATCGTATTTTCTATCCTGCCCCTGCATAAATTTATCTTGTGAGTAAAACACATTCTATTCAGCTTGGAGGGCATTTTATTTCTGTGCTCATTTTGACATTTTAGTTAGAATACGATGCTTGTACAGTAGCCCAGACAGCAGAGACTATAAAATCTTCTATTTATGATCTATCCCGATGAACAGATTTTCAGTTCTCCTTAAACTGCCTTTTAATACCAGGGAAAAAAAAACACCCTATGCACCAGAAAATGATCAAAAATAATTGTTCTTCAGTGTGGAAAGAGGATATGGTAAAGAGCTAAAGAGCTATGAATAGTAACTTTGGAAGAAAAGCATGAAGTTAACTATGAATAAACTTTAAACTCATTAACAAAATGCAAAGAAATTCAAAGAAATTGGACTATAGAGATTAAATTTGGTGAGATTTTGTACAAAGAGTAGATCATACTTCTATAAAACTTGGGGTCCCCATAGATCACAGTGCCCATGTACATACCAGAAAGGCAAGAACAGAACACAGAGAACAAGCCTGCTCCCGCTGTGTATGCACGCTGTGTTCAAGTACCAAAACTAAATAGATATATATCTCTCCCTATATCTGGTTTTTTTATATATATATATAAATATAAATACCACAACTGAAGCATTGGCAAACAAGAGAGATTTCTAATTACTCTTGGTCTAAGATAGGCACAGGTGTAGTTGACTCATACAACAAAATTATTTCTATTAGCGGATTGCTCAGTTTCATAAAAGCAGAAGCACCGTGTGATGTGTGAGCAGCAATATAGTAACACTGTAAATTGCAACTTGATTGCCATTTGATTCAACCAAGTTAATAGCTGATGATGGCCTATAATTCATATGTGATTCATTTTGGCAAGTCTTTCATTTGTCAGTTTATCAAGCCTATCCTATATATGAGCAATTAAATTAGCAGGGAAAAAAATAGTCCAAATAGCAAAGGGCTCCACAAAAAAATCCTCCGGGTAGTTTAAAGAGATCTATCCTTAACACTGTTGAAATACCATAGCGTACTTCTTAGTGGTTTTCTATTAGGACCAGTAATTCAGCACAGTAGGTACAAAAATAAATAACACACTGCTAGATTTCCAAGCAGCTTCTTGAGGCAGGGAGAATTAATGCCAAAACAGTTCCAAAGAAACTATGCATTGGAAAAACTTAACCAGGAGAAATACTAAAGAACAGCAAACAGTTACCATCACTACAAACAGGAGATAGTAGATTTCAGAAAGTGGCTGGAAATTTGTCAGGCTGGCAGCCGTGGCACACGTACTAAATTCATGTGTAACTGGGAGGCTCAGTCCTACAGGGGGGACAAAGGACACGGACAGAAATAGACTCCCAAGGAGAATCCTGCTTCTGTTTCTTGACGACAGCCAGGACGCTATCGGCACCGCTGGCACAGACGGCCGTAGCCCACTTACCCACTCTTAATGAAAACACAGAGAGCAGCCAGCACAGGATCCAGCCTGGGGTTAAACCACGACACCTCAACAACGTCAAGGCCATGCAGAACGCTCTGTTGTGAGAAGAAGATGTGCTTGTGCCATCGGGCGAGCTTTATTCTTACCGATGCTGCCTGGAGGGTGTCAGTCAGGGGCTGCTCTCCCCTCTCCTCTGGCCCTGGGTTCCCCGAGGAGAGCCAACGGGCGCACCGACAGGGAGCTGGTGCCTATGCAGCACGTCTGCCCGGAGGACCTGGGTCCGGAGTGACGGGGGGAACTGATCACCTGCACTCACATTAAAACCCGCCTCTGACATGTTGACCCCCTGTTGATATGTCCAACAGGAGGCCAAACACACACCCTCAGTTGCTGGAATGTTTGGATTGCACTGTATTTGGTTGAAACGGTCACTAAAAGTAAACATAAACAAAAACCAAGCATACGGAAGAAAATCTCTGCATATGAAATTAGGCCTAACTAGGCTTTTCTGCAAAGCGAAATAATTTTTGGCTGATCCATCTACCGAAATTCTTTGAAAGTGTCCAAAAAAACCCCACCTGAAAACCAAAGAGACTTTGGTGGACTAGTTCATGCTTTACAGTGTTTCAAAAGGCCTTTGATTAAATGCCTAAGCCAGGGACGACTCAAGCAGCTAAGTAATCACTGGGCAAGAAGAAAAGTACTATCACGGCTCAAAAACTGGAGATGGAAAACAAAGAGCAGAATTCAACAGCGAGTTTCTGCGATGGCGGAAGGTTAACGACAGCCTGCTTCAGAGCTCTGTAGCAAGCCTCATATTGTTGGTGTATTTACCACTGATCTGGAAAGAGGACTGTATTGTGAGATTGTAAAACTTGCAGCTGTCACAATTATTTCAGTTAAGCAAGACAAAAGGGGACTGTGATGATGAGGAAGTCCTAAAGAAATAGAATGGATCATGTAACGGTGAATTAAGTTCAATATTGAAAATGCAAAATAACACGTTAGAGAGGAACATGAGTACCACTTCCAATTCTGACGAGTTCCAATTCATTTACGTCAACTGAAAAGCAGAAACCGGGCATTTCTGTAAATGTCTGTGTGCTCTCTGATCCCCACGAAGCTGTAGTCAGAAAACAAATAAGCTAATGGAACAGTGGAGGAATAAATAGCATACTGGTTAGTACCGAGTATTAGAATACCTCTACATAAAGGAATTTATTTTCTCCTCTGGCGTGGTCTACAGTATATCCTACCTCAGAAAACTGATGTGGATGAGTCTGTCTGCAGGCGTGTTTGGGGGAAAAGGCTTTTATAAAAACCAATGTTTTGATAGATTTAGATTATTTATCCTAAGAAGGTGGTACGTGACAGGATAAAAGCAATCAGGGTAGGGAATAACGTCAAGAATTAAGGACGGAAACACCGCTCTCCTGTCTTATTGTACAAGAAACAGGAACTTGACGGTGGCAATCTCAAAATGGGTGACGTGAAATATTTTTGCACGAATGCTAAGTGAGCCACGACTCAGGAAGTAGCTATGGCAAAAAAATTATTGAAATTCAAAAGAGTTGACACATCTACACTGATGAACATAACAAATATATCCCCCGAAATTTATGTTAGCTAAATACTGCATATTTTCTTTAATTTAGCTCTGAACTAGTAAGCTTCATGGTTTAAAACAACCTCTAGATATTAGAAAGCAAACTTAGATCCAGTGGGAGATAGCATACCAGTGCCAGGGTAGTTGACCCTCGGGCATGATTCAGCATGTGTTTTGGCATCCATCCTAGGCATTTCTACCCTTGTATAGTTTGCAGCTCCTTTTGATAGGGTATTTTTAGGTAATTGCATTTTGTCCAGCCGTAGATGCTACTAGACATCATGGACCACTCTCGTGTGACAGGATAGTTTGGTGACTATAGGCGAGGAATGTTTAGCTTCTTACAAGCCTTTGTGAGTGTCACACCTGCATTACCTCACCAGCCATTTCACACAGGTGAAGCATAATTAACCTCCTCTATTTCCTGCTTCTGTACTTGTTCTCCAACACGCTGGCAGCTGGAAATGGTTTGTGAAGCGCCCAACATTTCAGGTTCTAGACCTGCCTGTAAAATCCCCTTCCCTCTTCTGTTTTTAAAGTCGTGCTTGTCTGTCAGTAGACGTTTCTTTCATCGCTGCCATGTGAAAATATCAGGGCAGGCAAGCGCTTATTAATCAATGCCATTAAGCAAAAATATCCCTCAAAGAACAAACCGAAGGAGGAAAAAAGCCCCCGACCCCCCCCTCCAGGAACACTGTTCTGCTCCTCCTGTCCTCCTCAGCCGAGGCATTCCCAAGCTTTCCCGTCTCCCGTGGGCCGCCCTGCCCTGCTCTC
>NW_008825071.1:7858963-7901864 GCF_000699105.1 Pygoscelis adeliae
GGCCCTGCCTGGGCCGGGGAGCAGCGGCCTGACCCCTCCGCCGGGCAGTGGGCACAGGAGTAACAATAACAGGAAATAACACACGCTCCTCTCCCTCTTTCTTCTCCTTCTGTGTTTTCTGATCCCCTAAACTGCCCGCAGCGTGGAGAGAAGGGTCTTGTTTTTCCTTATTTCAGCTTTATTTTCTCTCCTTTCCCCTCCCCCCGTTTCTACTTCCTCCGTGGGTTCAGGTATCACCAGAAGGTTTGGGTCTGAGGCAGGAGAATAAAGGAGAATCGGCGTGACGTGTCCTGTTTATGGTAATGAGCGAGAAAAGAAGTGGCTTTTTTTTTTTCTTTCGAGAAGAGCAAGGGTTAAATGGAGTTAGGAGCAGCAAGCGTTAAGCTATTAAACACGGAAATGACGGGAGGGGAAAGCACAGAGAAGAACACGGTTTATTTTTAAACTGTGAAAAATGGAATTAAAGTCACTGGTAATAGTCTGCCTAACTGTTGTGCAGACTACAGAGTGATTTGAGGGAAGGAATGACAATAGGACTTATATTAATAAAGGTGACTTTATAACTTTCTGCCTAGATGTTCCATAGTTAAAGTTACCGATTTTCAAAGAAAAGGTAAAAATCGGAGTATGCATTTGAATAAATCGGCAAGAGGCAACAGAAGAAAAACTTGTGTTGATTGTTATGAAATGTCATAAAGCCTGGAAACATAAGCGTACACTCTGACCTGAAAAAACACAGACACATCTGGTGTTCTAGGCCCAAGTCCTAAAGCAGAAGTGTTGTGGATTCAAAACCGTTTCTGAGTTGGCTGTGAAGAACTGGGTCTTTTGTCAGTCTGTATTCAAATGAACGTAATGCGAGGGGGGAAGAAAACAACCTTGCAGCCTTTCTCAGAGTTTACAGTGGAGAAACTCAAGTGAAATCTCGATAAACATGTTACTGTTTAATCGGAGGAGGAAAACGGCAACACAAACACATGGCAGCATTTGGCTGCCATGAAAGGATTAAATGTACTCTCAGAGACTTTTTTTTTTTTTAATAGGCTTTATTATTACATACAAAATGCTCTGTTAAAAATGCTAAGTTTAATGCACCATACAAAGATAATAAAGGTGGTTGATGACTATAGAGCAGGTTTCTGGGAGGCACTGAGTAATTTAAGGACATGTTATTCAATACTCAACTCTGAATTTCCTGGCTTTTGTTCAGTGTTTTATGACCTTGTATTTTTAGAAACATTTTGTATTTTCTGGTGCTTAGTGGCAGCGAGTTGTTTTTTGTTTTTTTTTTTCTTACAAGGTGATCATAGCTTTATGGCCCTCAAGTCGTTCTGCTGGTTTGTTTTGCTTTGACCAACTCTTTTTGCTCATGAACTAGGATTTAGAGATGGAACCTCTCTGGTCTGTCAGTGTAGTTGTAGAAGTATATTTTCAAGCTTTCTTTGTGCTATCCCTGGTTTTCCTCACTTCTCTCCTTTGCCTTAGTGTTAAAAAAAGAAATTAATTACCTCAAAGAAATTACAAGAGGCTCAGCGTGTTTCTGAAGTATAGGTAACATAGGAAATACTGTGGATACTCTACCGGATGTCATAAGGTACAGTTGGTAGGTTATAATAATAAAATACCTTTACTCTAGCTCTTAAATAATAGTAAGTGATGAAGGTTGAAGAGTTCCTAGGTTAGCCCAGAGGACTGTGGAAAGGTAGAAGTGCCAATATAACAGGTATACACTTTTCTTTCTCCTAACTGCAAAGGGGAGTGAATGGCCTCTTAAGTGGCCCATCTTTTCTTCCTGGTAATTTAATGAAGGTGGCTGTTAGGGCAGCCCCATGGATATGTTACTAGCCTGGCACCTGGAGTTGCTAACTGGGCTAAGCAGCGAATGGTATCAGGGCATTCCTACCTGAGAACTGGGGGAAAAAAACCCCTAAAACATCTGCTGCCTTTTCTCCCTCTGGATCCTTCAGCTCTAAGAATACAATAAAAGGGAAGAAAACTAGGAGGTTCCGTGAGGAGAATAAGGGCAGATAGCAAGTAAGGATATGCTTAGCACTGTGAAATGTTGTTTCTACAGATCAGTTGCAAATAGAGATCTCAAAAGAAAGCATTCAAAGTATCTGTTTGTGGAATATTGGCGCTTTCAGTGCATTTGAAGTTATCTAAGTAGTTGTGGAAGAATGGTAGACATTTTTGTTGAAAGGAAATTTAAATTGCACATTGAGCATGGATAAAGATCTGTTGTATTCTTGACCAAAATATTCAGGGGAGGGAGAGAAGACAGATCTATCCAAAGAAGCCAGTAAACTAAAGCAATTCTTACTATTTTCTATTACTGTAGTATAGGTACCTTGTACTCTTAAGCTTTCTCTGCTGCGTCTGTAGATTTCTGGCTATAGAACTGTTTTTCTGGAGTAATTTCCTCCTGTCTGTGACTGATAGGAGGCAGAAAGTGCTTTCCTTCCATCCTGGATGTGTTGGGGATACTTGCCTCTGGGGAAAAAATGGGTGGGGGGGAACAATCAGAGCAAAAGCTTTCAAAGTCATTTTTTCATGTAACTAGCATCATAATTTTAATGTGCTGATGTATCGTGAACAGTGATGTTTTTGTTTTGTTGGTTTGTGAGAGGAATGATGGTCCTCTCTATGTAATTTTGAAGATTCCTTTCATTTTCTTGCATACCAGTGGACAACTTGTATGGAAACATGAGCTGCAGTAGATGTCTCTTTCTACCCATTGCTACTGTGATGCTTTGTGTACTGCATTTCTGGACCTGAAGCTTTTTGCAAACATCCTAGAGAGTGCTTAAAAATCAAAACTGTCACAAAACCAGGCATTGAGCAAGCGGTGGAGGTTTAAAGAAAAGAGTACAGTCTAGCATCAGGATAACAGCTCTTTAAAATTTGTTGGGGATCAGCAAAACCTGAGGGTCAGTGCTTTTTTGTGTTACTTGAAAAAAGAAAACATACATGGGGAGGTGGTTGAAGGGAAGATGCATTGACTGCTTTGTTGTTTACCAGAACAGGCTAATTTCTTTCCGCAGTGAGCTATTCTGTTATACTTCTACAAGTTCTGACTCTTGATTAGGAGGCTTTGTCAAAATCTGGATATGAAATACATATACATTGGCATCAGTGATACTGTAATATATTAAAGACTATACCCAAGGGTATTTTTGTTTTTTAGATGGACAGACGTACATTTCTGTGTTGCTGCCAGTTAGCTGTGCAAGCTGACAGAAGGCTAACGCTGTCCTAGTGACTGTTGTTCATGCTATGTCTGTGTAAGGGAGACATGAAAAACGGTATCAGAAAAAAATTTGTCATTTCACTTAACTGTAATATTAACAGCTCTGAGCTGTAGGTAAGGGGTAAAGAAAGAATAAGGCTTCAGACAAGTGTATGCTACATGTAAAGCAGTTACCGCACAAAATATGTAGCTATTAAGGTAAGACATCTTTAAAAATATTCCTACATATTTCTAAAATACTCAGAATTAACACATGGATCTTGTTGAAAAAGAGGGATTTCATAAATGCTGTATGTAATATGAAAGTTCCACTAGACAGACAAGTTCAGTTCCCAGCAGGTAATAATCTATGCCATGTAGTATAAGGAGATAAAAATACAGACTCAACACAGATTATAACCATGGAAGAAACTATATATGGAATTAGGTAAACAGACTAAATCATTAGTGTTAAAATCATGGAAGATCCTATAGTAACTTCACTTAAGTTAGTCTTGTGATAATTGTCCAAAAAAAGCTGAGGAAAGTTATGCAATTTTGAGTAAGCTGCCATTGCGTGAACTTTTTCTAATGTATCACAGGCCAGGAAATCTTAGCCAGACATTTATTTACAATCCAGTTGCCTTTGAACTGCCTCTAGTGCCAAACTAAAAAAAAAAAAAAAAAAGAAATGTTTTATTTTTCAGTGCAAACTATGCATCCCAATTTCTGTAACAAACAGAAGAGGATTCTATAGTAATAGTTCTGTGTTACCATTCAGTGATACAAGGATGGTGTCAATTTTTCTGGCAGAAAACACTTGAAGTATATTCAGTACAGTACAGTATGCCCGTTTTGGACACTTTGTAGCTGTGAGATGTCTTGCTTTTTTAAACCGGGGAAAAAGTTGAAGTAAAATCAGTAATTTGCGCACGTCTTTTTTTCTTGTCTCAGTGAAACTTTCCTAATGAATTCAACAGAAGATTAGGCCTTGATTATTTTATTTTTGGCAGTGTGAGCAAGTCATTGAACCACCTGTTGGAAATAACTGCAGTTCAGCTTATGTAAACTTCATTTAAGGATTTAAACTGTATAAACACGCTTACTTTTGTCTAGACACTCCTGTAGACTTCTTTTGGACTATTTGGTGCCTATGCATTACACGCTTAGATTTAGGTTCAAAGATTATATTTTTGAAAGCTGAAATGGCTTCTCCAAATATGGTTTCATCTGAATTGGCTTTTTTCAAGTAGGTGGAATTTAAATTTAGATTAATTTCAGTTTAATTTTGCTAAAGGACTGATGATACTACTTTTAGTAAAAATCATCAGTGTGAATGCTTAAAAAAATAAAGCTTTACTCCTTAAGCATGGTCGACTCATGGTTGTTAAACACTTTTAATGAAAGCCCAATCGAAAACAATTCTGGTAATTGAACTTACCTATGATCTGGTTTACAGTGTAAAGTTCAAGCTTTGTACACCTGTTTTCCCTTCTCTGCTGCAATGCATCTGTTTGCAGAATTCTCTTTTTAATGCTGAAAATGATTAATTTTTAGTGTTAAATAATGCATACTTTAAAAGTATTCCTTTAAATACTTCAACTATAGCTTGCAACTATGAAAGAAGTCTGTTTTAGGGAACATAGGGCAGTGTTCAGATGACCTACTTAAGACGTTTGGAACCTCCGATTCAGAAGTTCAGAGTTGGGTGTCGAAGTTCCTTTTTATTCACAAGCAAGGGGATTCAGGTTACCAAAGAACATGGCAGCAGTATATAATGTCAAGCTAATAGGCCACTCAGCTTGGTGTCCCATCAGTGACAGTGGCCATAAGTGAGTGCCTATGGAAAAATCTAAAACCATATTGGGCATATATGGTGTATCTGTGTTTTCCCCTCTCAGTTTTCAGCCATTTTAAGATGAAGGACATCCTGAGCTGAAGGCAGTTTCTCAGTTAATTTCTGTTCTGGAAGCTTGGCCAGCATCCACTTAAACACTAGCATCTATACTATCCTTTGGTAAGAAATTTTGCAGTTCAACTACCTGCTCTGTAAAGACCTTCTTACTAGTTATCAGCCAGCTTTAAAACAAGAATCTCTTGACTTCTCATGTAATCCAACGTAGCTTGGGTAGTACTGAAAGTCTGAACTAGCATGTTGAGACAATGTAGAGGTATTTGGCGTATTTGAAAGTAGTTAACTGCTTGATGCTGTTGAATTTGCTGTTAGAAATAACAACTATGTAACTACAAATAAAAGCAGCATACTCCAGTAGTAAAATGGGATTCATAGGAGATTATATTAAAAGGACAGCTGTTCTAAATTTAGGGTGTCTTCTGTTTTAATGGGATGAAAGTAGTTTTGGGCACTGACTTCCCCAAGCATGTTGCTTCACCACATGAAGTGTTTGGCAATACTGGTAAGGTATCCTGTTACTTCTGCCCCTGTGTCGACCTCTTATTTGCAGTGTGACAGCTGTGTGTGGCTGTGTTGTGAACTGAATCACGGAATTGATCTGCTGCTTAAAAAAATCTGGTAGGTTTCTTAAAGCCCCAACAGCTAATCAATCTGGTTCATGGTATGTCCTTACAAATAGTTGCCTGGAATGGGGGCGGGGTGGGGGGGCGGCGGGGAGAAGGGGACTAGTTTCAGGAAGAGGTGCTAAGAATACCTTAAAATGGTATTATTTCCAAACACTTAGATTGTGATTTCACAAAACAAAGTCTGCTGGGTAATAGATGTACATTTTCAATAATATTTGGCTAGTTCCTACTACTGTAGTCTTCTGTGTGGAAGACTTGCCCAAATAAGGAGACTGACTCAGACTGAAACTACACAGATTGTCAACTGCATAGAGTAACCAAGGGAACTTCTTTGCAGTCTATTTTAAAGTAAAAACCTAAGAACATTTCAAAATAAAGTATCTTTCCTCCCTGCCCGTCTGTGCCCCCCCCCCAACTAATGCATCATTTAATCAGAGCTATCTGAATTTAGGGGATCTCTCAGGAGTTTAATGTTCTGCCCATGAAGTTTTGGGTGCCTTTTAGCTGAAGGATTTCTGCATACTTAGGAATGATAATCTAATTTATAGTAGCTAAATAGTGAGCTACCAGCACTTGAAAACCAAGCAAACCTATGGAAGCTCTAAGATTATGTACTTGGTTATTACCTTGGTTGAGAGAATCTGAGGAAATAACTTAAAGGTGATGAACAATAAAACATGCATGCTATCTTGTGTATGGAGGAGTAAATTACTGGTTTTTTTGCTCATTTGAGACTTCCGAAAACAACATGCAGAAGGTAGGTAATAAGCTTAATATTGTAAAACCTGTGAGGTCATAGAAGGATCTTTATATAAAATGTTTAGTAATGACATATTGAAGTGAGCAATGCATTTGCACCCAGGAAAGTATGATAGTTGGCTAGTTGCCTTAAGGTAGTAACACACTGAGATGAGCTAGTTACATCAGAAAAACTTTGTAGGTTAAACCTAGTCTCAGTGAGTGAAGAATTCGTGCTGCGCTAGCAAAGTTTTGGATGCAAATGTGGCCATGGTGGAATGGAGAGTTCTCCTTGGCTGAATATATGCCATTTGGTAAGAGGTGGTTGATGCTAGCTCTACAGGCAGGTAAGCATTTACTGTTTAATCAACATTTACACTAGAGGGCTCTGTGGATAGAGATTCAGTAGTGTAGGTCAGCTGTGCCTGATCTTTCTGGCTGACTATGCTGTCATTTTCCTGCAGTTTCTTCCTTGCTGTATGACCGGACTTGCTGCACATGAGACATGATTAATCTGTGCCTGAGCAATAATTCCAGTGTTAATGCCACTGGAAGGAGTGGTTTTTGGGGTTTTTTTTTGGCATATGCAGATCAATTGCTATGCAGGTGCAGTAGGCCTCCCTGTCTGGACTGGAGATGACAGCTGGAGTGCTGCAGCCCAAGTGATTTGTACAGCGCACTCAAAACAGTCATCTCTTTTCATCATGCCTCAGATCCACACGGAGAGTGGGCATGGGATCTGTGTGAATTATTCTTATGGCAATGACAATCTGTTCCTGGTTGCCATCTTATTGAAATACCTCTTGCCAGGATCCAGTATACTTTCTACCTTGCTCTCTTTTTTTAATTTTTCTGAACTATGTCCTGTGACCCTGTGTGTGACTTTCACACAATAATTGAGGGATTTGGGTGTGCTTGGGAGAGACTGAACTTGCCTGAACAGGTTGCTGCTAAAACAAGTCATCTGGCCAAAAGCCTGCTTCCAAGGTGCCTTTGGAACAAAGGGCTGTGAAGAGGGTGACGCATTCAGAAGAGTTAGTCTTAGTGGAGTGCAAGTGGCTCGCGGGCTTAGGTTGAAGATCCCTAGGGTAGACAGGAGCTGGCATTGGGCATTCTTCTTGTGGCAGAGCTGATACATAGTGAGCCTTGTAAGAAAAAGGAGTAGGAGTTGCATTAAGTCAGTTGCAGACTGTTAACGCTTAATGCTGTCCTGAAATAACATTCAGAACATGGAAATGGTATGTTCTATGTAATGACTGATGTTTATTCTGAAGGGCATTAGAATTAAAATATCTTAAATAAATTGAAGATTCGGAAGCACTAAGCATTAGATTAAACTCTGTTGTATCATTGTGTCTATAAAAATGAGTAAGCCCTGTGCATTTGAGAAATCATACAGTTCTTTCAAACCCAGGTAGGCTTTTGTCAATTGTTACTTACTGTGATGAAACTTTTTTCTAGTTTCCCTTCAAATAATTGTAGAACCTTTAGAGTAGTATATCCAGAACTTCTCATAGCATGCTTAATTGCAATGCAGGTGCCTACAATGAAAACTTAATGTTGGAAGAAAATATTCTAGCATAAAAATGAGGCTGATTAGAATATTGTATATTGTTTGTTCATTCCATAAGCCTTCTGTTTTGAGTAGTTGGTATGTCTTCTGCAATTATCTAAAATACATTTTTGTTGTGTTTTGAATGCAATTGTTTTTCAGGTCATGGAAAAACTCCAAAAGATGCTGCTTCTGTTCGAGCTACACATCCTATACCTGCAGCCTGTGGCATATACTATTTCGAAGTTAAAATTGTCAGTAAGGGAAGAGATGGGTAAGCATTGAGTGCGTTATTAATTAATTATTACTGTTTCACATCATCTTTCTTTCAGTCAGTAGATCTCTTTGGTATCAAAACTTATTTTCGTATTTTACCACTTTTTATATAGTTTAATTCCTTATTCATGAGAAGTTGCACTGTGATATTTGGTTGTTTTAAGGGAGTTGATTGTGGTATTTATTGTCCACAAATCAGTGTATACAATAAATACCATAACAGCATAGTCTCGTTTTCTTTTGACAGAGAAGTTAGGGTTTGAATGATCATAGTTTGACCCTGCTCTTGCCTTTAAAGGTGGTGTTTTTTGACTATACGGCTTTACAGACTTTCATGTAATTTTTAGGAAGTTTTTAGGTTGTGCAGCAGACCAGCTTACCTCCTCAGTGCAGTCTTTTCACAGATGTCGTATCAATTTTAAAATGGAAGGTTATTCTTAAGGCTGCTTGTTGGTGAACAGTAGTAAGAATAAAGGGGAATGTTCTGAATAGGTGCCTGGGAATTTGTCACCCTATGGAAAGAACAAGAGTTGATGAGTGAGTGCAGCTGTTGCTTCCCAAAAGCCATCTGAATTATGAATCTGTTGAAGTGCAGGTGATACCATGCTTTTAAGTCTACTGAGGCAGATAGAATCTCACCCGGGAATGTCCCGAAGTGCTAATGAAATCTTTGCTGGACCACTTTAATTCCTTTTCATCTTTCACTGCTTTCGGTATAGAGGGTGTGTTTTAATCCTGAGACACTGATTATGTCATTATGCCTATGTAGAACTACCTAAGCAATACTTCTTTCCAATATGCTGTAGTATATACTGTGGTCCTACTTCAAGGTTCTAGTCAGGTTTGAATGTCCTTATCCTAGGTACTGTACAAACATGTTGCGGATGCTTATGTGCTGTTGTGAAAACAAATCTTGAGAGAAAAGAACTATGTTGTAGCTCTTTGGATGAAATTCAGTACCTTTGTCTTTTCTTTATCTGTCTTGCTGCTGTTTCTTTCTTTTATTTTTCCCAGTGTTCTGTAAGCCTTCTGTAAGTCAGAAACAGTATTCAAACTTTTTTGTTTTGCTTACAGTATTGTATAGATATTTTGAAAGAATAGCCTCTCAGTACTGCTGCTGCCTTGTAGGGGCATTTATGAGTTTGTTACCGGTTCTGTTCCCAAAAGTTATCCCTGGGAGATTTCTTCGCTATGAAAAACTTATGTCTGTAGTTGCTTTTGTCACACTGTGAAGACCTAATTAGTTTTAAATGGAGATGATAGAAATCAGTGTTTCAAGTAATGTTCTGCTATCAATTTTAGGAACACCTTTTGTGGTTGGTTTCTTTTTTTATTATTCCTTAAACATTTTTTTAAAACTGCCCTGCTGCTGTCAGTTAAGGAGAGGTTCTTATTGTGGTTTGCTAGTGATGCACATGTCTCTGCCTGAAATGTATTTCTGCCTGCTTAGTTTGGAAGCTAGCTTTTTTGAAGTGATGGATTTCAAAAAGTGTCTGTGTGTGTGGATGTCATTTTACATAGTTCCTCTAACACTTTACCTTAGACCTCTTTGTGTTGCTTTTTTGTAATGTCTAATTCAGTAGGCCACTCAGGGCAATCCTACAAAAGTAGAAAACACCTTTGAGTAAAGTGTTTGAAGGTTTTGTCGTTTAAATGGTTATTTGTGAGGTGTACATAGCTAAGACTTGTGAAGTTGCCTGTTGAGATTGCTTGAAAAAAAATGGAGAGGTACTTTTTTCAGTTAATGATAATACATACTGCCTTGTCCTTGCTTCAGCCTTGTGATCTGTTTTTGGTGTCACTTCATGAAACGTTAACTGCATAATGAGCTGAGATGTTAATTTTTTTCCTTGTATAAGATGGTATGGATGCTGGGGAATACTGTGCACAGAGCCAAAGCCATATCTAGCTTAGCTGATAAAGAGCAGGAGTCGACATGTGGAACCTCACTGGATGTAATGTGTGTATCTCTAGACCCTGTTTTCAGGTCCAAGAGGTCTTTGACTAGCTGCAGTGTGAATCTCTTATGGTTCAATGTTATGCTGCGTTCAAACTAGTAAATTCTTCTGTAATAAGTAAACTGGGGAATTTAATGCAGAGATATATAAGTAGGACTATAGAAACCAATTTGTGTCTGATAGGGTTTATTAGTTCTTTCTCACTGCCTGTTGTGTTTCACCTGGCTTGCTCCAGGTACATTTTTACCAGTTTTTTTTCTTCTTTACTTGGCATCTGGTAATGGGAACAGAGTTCAGGAAGACCATATCTGTAGAGGACCAGCATGTAACTAATAGGGTCAATTAGTTAAAACACCTTCCTGTTGCAAAAGCATCTATTCTCAAGGCCTGAGCCTAGCTGTGGAAGCACTACAGCTGTAATGTAGTACTGTTTAACATAAATCCTGGACTACCCAAGGCAACTCAGATACCTATCCGCAAGCTGAAGTACCGCTTTCAACTTTCATAAATGTCAATGGATAATTTAATGGTGTTTATTTGGAGTTCCCTTTGGTAGTAGCCTTTACTACTTACATTTATTTTTTTTTAATAAACTCAGCTTAAAGTATTTAGTCCATGTACTATGTTATATGGGCAAGTCTAACCGCATTCTTGCTTGTGTGCTCTACTTAGCGTGACTTGCCTCAAATCATCAAAAACTTTTACTAAAAACCTAGTCTAGGAGATTTATTTTTTGTACTACTGTAGCACTTGATGGCACTGCTCCTGGAATATGATCTTGCATATCTCAAAGTTGCTGGGCAATGACAAAGATGATTATTCTCCTCTGAAGGAGCACAGCTCTTTTTAGTGTAGGGCATGGATATGGCATGGCTTCCAATATGGCTTGTCGTAGCTGTCTGTGTGCAAGAACAGCGTTGGTTTTGTCACACAAATGACCTAGGTCATTAAATTCTTTACGCATTTGGGGGGGTAACAGTCTTGAGTAGTAATTTGAAAGTGCAAAATATGTTAATTTTGCAATGTTCATGATGATCAACTTCTAGGCATTATGGACACATTGAAGAAAGCACGAAAGCAGGCTTACTAGGAAGTAGGAAATGGGTATGGAGGTTGGTGTTGCAGAGCAGATGAAGAGTGAAGTTGCTTTTTGATACCTCAATGAGAGGTGATAGGGCCATGCAGCAGCTGATGGTAACAGATGAGAAAAAGGGAAATGAGAATTAAGGTTAATAAAAGTAATAAGGTTGAAATATCAGTCAAACAAAAACTGTCTTGGTATTTGTACAGTGTTTGGCATGAAGAGTCCTAAGATCTTTTATGTGCTGCCACAGTACAGATATGTGAAATAATTTTCTTAAATATTTTTAAAATTCTTGTTAAAAGTGCTAAGCGACTGTCATGTTGCTCTAAATATTTTCTGTTGTTCTTTATTTCTTCAGTTTTCTTCCTTAATTTCGTGTATCCTTTTGCAGTCTGAGGACCTCTATTTATTTACATTCTCCTTTTATACTCTCTTCTGCTTTGTTTTGTTTGGCTTCATGTGGAACATTGTGGACAGTGATGTGAGCGATCGGAGATGATAACAGTAGATGAGTGATGGGTGTAAGTATGGGGAACAGTACCAAGGTGATAATTGGAAAGCATGGTAGGAAAGAGAGTATAACTGCACTAAATTATATCTGCATCTCTATTGAAATCTCCAGTTAATTTAAAAATAAATACATATATGTGTCATTTAATGCAAAGTATTGCAGCAAGTACTGTCAAAAATTCTAATGTAGCTGGAGAAGCTAAACATAGTTCTAGCTAAAAATTAAACCTTTGTAAGCTCTTAATGCAGCCCTCATTTGTAATTGATCCATCAGAGAACCAGAAGTAACGTACGTAGTTTTTCTTCTGTAATTTCTTAATACGGTACTCAGGGGAGTGAGATGGGCATGGCGTTGCCTTTTGCATACAACTCTAAGCTCCTATTCCAGAAATTTAGATGAAACTAAAAATAAAGCAAAGTACATTGCCGGTCTAGGAATGGGAATGAACAAGGTTGGAAGTCCTATGGACCTGTTCTTGTGATTTGGAGATGTAAGCCTTAGTCTCTAAATCCGTTATAATACTGTATGGTCCCCTCACTTTCCAAAAATGACCACCATAGTGGCCATTCTCTTAGCTAGGTAAGTATATCCAAATGAAACTTTTTCCAGTTTCTCTTGAATCTTGATTTCAGTTTTTTTATGCTGCTTTTTACTGCGTTCAGTTGTGCTAGTCTTTTACATATTTAGGTCCTCTTGCTTTGTGTAAAGTGGTAATGCATCTGCCTTACAGCCCCACAGTTAGTATTTTATTTCCGATACCAGTTAATGTTTCCCTCTTTTACAGAACTAAAGATACTTGCATGATGCTGTCATCGTTTATGTAAGCTACAAGTCCAATAGCTTTGTGCTGTAGCTGTGGGCGTCCTTCTTTAATGGTGAAGAGTCGTCTATAATCTCTCCCAGTTGAGTCTGTGAGCTTTGCTGTAACCTTGGGTTGCACTCTTTGGCATTTCATGCTGGGCGTAAGCATACTCTGGTTCCACTTTCCAAGGGTCTGTCTCAAGGGTATCCACTGGCTACCTGGCTTTCAGAAACAAACTACCTTCCATTATTCTATGTTATAAATGGCTTATGTGTCTATGATTTACTGAGTGATCATCCATTTCTACATGAATTTCAGTTCTAGGCTTGTTGGTTCTTGTAATGAATCTCTTCATTTCCAGTCAGGGCAATCGTTTTTGAATGTTTGCAATTCTTACTCTAAACCATAGTGTGAAGACTTTGTGGTGATTTGGCCATGAGAAGAAGCAGTCTCTGAACACTCATTGAGTTCACTTCCCTTGTCCCAGTTTGACTGTTTGTGTCAACTTCACGGTAAACCAGTTTGGGTAGCTCATTCTCCAAAAGTTGACCTCGAAGTGAGTTAGTTTTCAGCCAGGTTCGTTCCCCAGTATGGCTGTTTGTATTGCTTCATGAGTAGCTGTGGTAGCAAAAGAGAGGGGAACTTGGGGCAGAAATGAGCCTCTGGGCCCAGGAGGGTGGGAATGCTACTTTTGGTCATGGTACCACCTTATGCGCACTTAATTTTAGTTTAAATACAGCTTTTTCATTTTTTTAAATCTTTCACCAGGAGAGGCTTTTTGTCTGTTTCTTTCCCCGGGGAGAATGAACTTTTGGGGAAATGCCTTTATCCTCGGTGTCTTGAATTTCTGTCCATTCTTTATCTTATTCGTTGATTTGTAAATACAATTACTAGCAATGGGCAAATGATAGTAATGCCATTTACTTCTAGACAGTCTTTAGTGCTTTTAGAACAGCTGAGGAAGATCTGCTTAGAGGATTTTGCATTTTAAGCATAGATGTGCCTTTTTAAAAAAGAAAAGAATGAAAACAAGACTTGGAAGTGATAAGCCATCTAGAAGAAAAAATGAAAAGTTCAGAAAGGCTTTAGTCTTTTAGCAGATAGCATTTAGCTTACACTTCTGTGAGCATGGTTGTAGTCTGTGGTGTGGTTGTACTGATGCAGATCTTCATGGGCATACTTTATATTGCATGTGTAAGTTCTGCCCTAAAATAAAATGTTACTACAGTAACTCACGGAAGTGATCAGTATGCTTTTTGGTAAAGCAGTGTTAATAAGGCTTTAGACACTTGTTGGATTATAGCTGGTTTATAACACTGGCCATACAATCAGTCATCTCTTGTTTTGGCAGTATCTTGTAGTATGTGTTGTGTATGTGATGAAGTGGGTGAAGAAATAAAAAAGGAAAAACTGTCCAAAACAAAAATACCATGAGAATTAAGTTTGAGTTTTCATGACACCCATGCCTATGATTTAGCCTGAGCTGTTTTAGTGTGTTTGAGTGATGTTTGTGAAATACAAATGCTTTGTTGTCTTCCAGAGCATGTATGTGTAACTCTTTTTAAACAGAAACCATACTTTTTTTAATTGCAAATGGTTTCTGTTGCAGTAAGTTGGCTTTTCCTTTAGCACCCAGTATAACCATTTTCTTGTTCATAACAAAAGTGTAAACCGATAAAAAAAATACAGAACACTGTCAGTTGCTGTCTTCTTTGTATTTGTTTTGTACACTACTAATCTAATGTAAAAACTTTGTGCAGTCTTAAGGCCTATTCTTATAGTCTTGATATGTCCTCAGCAGTTTGTTACAACAACATGCAAACTTCACACAGTCTCTATTTACATATAAGTATGTCTTGCAGCATTATTAGCAGAGTACTTGTGTATAGAGTAGAATCTGATAAAGTCTGAAGTAGCTTTCTTGCATTAGTGTCTTCATTTGAATTGCAGCAGCTGCATGAAGAGATTGGGTCATGAATCAGCAAGTGTATCTTTTCTTAAACTGTAGCAGTAATTCATTTTTTACCTGAATGTACGAGACCAGACATTTGACAGAAATGAACAGCAACTAAATGTGTATGAGGATTATTTGAGGTTTGCGTTTAACTGGTGAGAAATACGTGGAACTGGAACAAGAGAGTTTTATTTCTTTGTTGATGTTTTCTAGAAATGAAGCTTTCTAATTTAAAAAGAAAGCCAGGAGAATATATTGAATTTCTTGGTCCCTGCTTCTTGCAAAATCTTTTAAGTTATTTCTTTCTTATGAGGTTCATTGGCATAAATATAGTGTATAGATGATAATCTTACTGCAGCCCGGACTTACAATAATATATTGTCTATGCAACTATTCTTTTCTTATGGTGTGGTCCCTAAAAAGGCTTTAGTGCTTAGGGAGAAGTGTCACAAGACGAAATTGTGCAGCCTTGGAACGTGAGAGGGATATCAATAAATGAGAATCTTTCTAGGAACATTATAGGAATCGCACGCAAAATGTTACAGGAATTAACAGTTTCAAGCACTATGCAAGATGACTGCCTGGCTTTTTTTTGTTTTTTTCCGCTCTATGTAGAATTGGATTAATCTGAAACCTGGGTTTATCATGTTCAAAATACTGTTTCCTTGGAAACATTCCATAAAACTAAACTTGTTTTCAATTTGAAGTGAAAGACTCAAACTGTCTATGGCATATTTTGAAACATTTAAATAGAGAAAAATTTAACAGCTCATTTCTTATTGTGATTGTGCTGACAATAAGAATCTTGGATTAGCATATTCCTACAAAATTTTAATGCAGAATTAACTATGTTAAAGATTAAATTTAGATACCTTTTTAGCATGCTGTATTTCTGACCTTATAGTATAGTGTCAGTGAAGACAGTGTAGAAAACTATAGGATAACATTATTCAGACTTTTCATGTCCTTGTAAGTCAGTTGCAAAGACCCTTTAGAAGATCATTTAGTCTTAAAATTCTTACAGATGTTGCAGTTTTTTCTACTGGTACCCTTTTCTAAGACACAAACTTGATAGTAAAACAAACTGCACCTGTTGTATAGCCTTTTTTTTTCCCCAGAGTGTCAATTCTACTTTTCTTAGTAGTCAATGCATTCGAAACATTAGGATGTTTTCAGTTGCCTTATTTATGGGTGTAAACAGCTGTTAGTGCTTGGACTTAGGTTCCTTACAGATATTATGGTATGGTAACTTAGGTTTTAACACCATATGGTTGAAGTTGCTTTCTTTAAATCAACCTAAGATACCAGGTTGATTATTTACTTTCATCATCACCAAAAGAGCTTGGATTTCAAAGCATGATGTAGCAGTTCCCCAGGTTATACTGTTTTTAATAGAACATGTAGGCACAGCGGAAGTCAGAAGGAATTTGACTCTTGCAGATAGCAGGTTGCTAATGAGATCTCTGTAGTAGGGAGGCTATTACATTTTTTTTCGTTACTTAAAGATATGCTGAATTATTTTACTTGTCTTTACAAATACAGTGTGGAATATTTGTTGTTGGTTTTTTTTTAACTAGAAAAGTGGTTATTTAGTACTTAAATCTATCTTTAGCCACTAGAAAGCTTTCTGAGGTACCTGTGATTTGGTATAGTTTTTGAGATTCTGTATTCCTCTTTATGGAATGGGTGGGATAGGATATAATTAACCTGAATTCTGATTTTTATCAACTTCCATATTGAAAGATCTTCCATACACCTTCAATACAGTGGCTAAAAGATCTAATGGAACAGTTTCAAATAAAAATGAGAATTGTGTATCTTTATATAAACTGCTGGATTTTTTCTTTTTCCTTATGTTTTAGCAGTCTCCAGTTCTGTAGCATCTCTTATGGCTATTTTTTCCTTCTACTTCGTTCTGTTTTTTTTATTTCTCACACTTAGTCTATTCAGGCATCCAAGTAGAAACTTCAGGCTCCAGCAAAAATGTGAATTTAGCTCTTTGACTGGAAAGATACTTGAGGAGAAAATAGTTTTTGTGAAGCTTGCTGCTGCTTATACATTTCACTGCAGAGAAGCCTGGGCTTTTCAGTCTGTGTTAGTGGAAGAAAATAGTTATCATAGTGCCTATATTTTTTACATTGACTTTTCTTTTGCTTTGTGGCAAAATGTGGAATCTTCAGCAAATTTTAGACTCTGTAGTTTTGTAGTATTCCTAAAAATTTCTATATGACTTGCAGTTG
Source organism: Pygoscelis adeliae (assembly GCF_000699105.1). Lineage (NCBI taxonomy): Eukaryota > Metazoa > Chordata > Aves > Sphenisciformes > Spheniscidae > Pygoscelis > Pygoscelis adeliae. Next base: position 7,875,846 of record NW_008825071.1, read on the forward strand.
TGAAATGTAAACTAGAAGATGTGCTGAGACACTGAAATGGGAACTTATTTCTTTAATGAACTGGAACAAGAATAAATACAATTTGAAATGAAAAATCACGAGTACATAAGATGCGCTTGCTTTCATGGTCCTTAATACCAATTTGGTTGCGCTTTAAATCAGTTTTCAGCCATAGTCTCTTATTTCAATCTCTCATGGGTTGATTTCATGTATTGCATGAGTGGTTCTACACGCTGTTTGTAATTTTATGAGCTCCTGTTAAGACTTGAGCGCTTTAATGAGGTGATGAGTAGCAACCGGTGGGACTGAAATGCTCAGAGAGAGGGGCTTCTTAATAAAAAGGGTCCCAGGCCACTTTCTTCCGTTTGCCTAGGTAAGTGATCCTCCCACCACAGCAGCCAGGGATGTTTACAGGTCGGGAGCTGAGGTGGAGGCACTGTCCGCAGGTACAGAGGGAAGTGATGAGGGTGGCGGCATCAGAACCACACCATTATTCACCACCCTCGCCAGTCTCTCAAACCACTCTGTGTCATGTCCGTTTTTGGAAGGTGCTACATGTCAGAGTGAGCATGCTGTTTCCTGGTGTTGACACCTCTGTTTCCCCAGGGCGGCTGTTATGGCGTGACATAGTCTAAGTGGACCTGTTCTTCCCGTCCGTGGCTATCTCCTAGACCAAACCCATTCACGTGACGGGACAGCAGGAAATGCATCATGAACTGACTGAGAACAGTCTGGGCCTGCATTGCACCTGGATGCTAGCGTGTCTGCTTGTTGTGCTGCCCTGCGTTTTTATCGTGGACTAAGGGAGGAAAACTTAAATGTATAGCTCTGCCACTGAGACGTGTGATATGTGAACCTTAAGGAAGAAACAGGAGGACAACTTGTGTAATTCCTCCCACTGAAGCAAGTCTCTTTGCAGACAATGACTGGGCCTAAATATGGGCTAAGCTGCTTTAAAAACCAAACAAAAAAGTCTTTTTAAGCCTATGAAGCTTACAGGTGCCAGGAAAAGCAAAAAAAGTTACATGGAGTGGTTTGGCGTAAATGCAACTACTGTTGATGAATTTAAGAGCATCTAAAGCCTATCTGTCATGGTACTGTTTCCCCCTCAATTTATAGTGTACTATATCTAGTTGAACATGAGATTAGCTATCCATCAACTACAACAAATAATAAATTCGCTTAATTGATGAGCCTCTAATTTCACTCACCCCCAAACCATAAATTGTAGACATTCCTTTTTCCTTTTGAAAGATGTCTGTAGTAAATGTGTTAATTATTTGAAAAGTTTTAATCTCATTTTACTTGAGTGTCTTATTAATACCAAATCTCCTTGATGAAATGGTATTAACATTCCAAGTAGTTGTAAGTGAATCCCAGGGAAAAATATATACTGTTGAACATCTGTAGTCTTAGTGAGATGGCATCAGTGCCTAGTGCTTTCTAGTCATTGCCAGTGGGTAAAGAATCCTTGTTCCCAGCTGTATTAAATACTGTGGGTCCGTGTTTATAATTGTTACTGAGTTAGAGGAGGCTCAGAAGATATGATATCTGAGGGAGAAAAAACAGGTGGTACCAAAATGTTACCTAGATGATTATCTTCTATCTAGCATTTTACATTTTTGTGTAACCTTAATCTTGTTTCTATAAGAATACTGAAATGAAACGTTGATTGGGATGAAGGGTTTTTTAATATGACTCGCGTTGAAAGGCTCTTTGCAGTTCGTGGAGTTCTTTAAGTTATCTAAAATTATTTTTAAAAATAAATTTCCTTTCTTTAATAAATTCTCCTTAACAGGAGACCTTACAGTAACAGATTTTCAGTCTTTACATGAGAATCCTTCATGCATCATCAAACTCCAGACCTAGCTAATAACAATTCTGCCTTTATTATTTAAGACAAAAATCAAAGGTTTTCCACTTGTTGCTTTCGTTTATGTTTTGTTGACTGCTGCTGCAGTGGTGCCTCAGTAATGTAATTAGCAATGCAGCAAAGACTAATCCTTTTGTTTGTTGCCCTTTACTTCAGCTCTTCAGTATCTCTAAATGTAATAGCTGCTATACGTGGTTCTGAGGTTCCATTTCATGCTGGTATGTTGGAGGGAGAGGAAGATGTTATCATAAATTAGACATTATCAGAGGAGGGCTTTGTAAATATCAAACAGAAAAGCAGGTAAGGTAACTGCTGGAAGTGATCAATAGAAAAAGCAGAAAGCCAAGTAAACAATTAAGCATATGACTTCTGAGATTTGCTGCTCAGTTTCATTCTATGTGAAATGTATCTAAAATAGCAGATTAACCTGTGCTTCCTAGTAGAATAGTTGCTTAAAAATTGCATTTTATGAGATGGGAATACAAAGGTCATGTTTGTTGTCTTAAACTATTTTCAAATTGGCATAGGTGAATATTTTTGTATACAGTTCATTATGGCATGACAAATTTGTGTTAACTAATTTGAACTAGTGTCAAAATGATTGGAATGTTTTGATAAACTAGGAAATGTTAGGTTTAGGTGATTTTTTGGATGCTTTCATTAGTTGATGGTGGGGGTTGGGTTATTTTGGGCAGGGGGGAATTGGTGAAAGGCCTAGCTTTTCATTATGCGTTTTTTCTTTTTGGATTCCTGTCGTCTTGGTCATGAAATGACTTTTGCTTAAGAAACAGAAGCAAAATTGATTTTACTAACCTCAAATTGATTTGGGGGTGTGGAGATTATTCATTTCAACTTTCCAGTATTTGCTATTAAATTGTTAACAATTGTACTGGACACTAACTTTATTAAAATAAACTACCTTTTGTAAAGCTTTTGGACTTTGACCTAGCCATAACTTTAGACAAGATTACTGGTTAGTATAGTAAAAATATTTTCCCTCTTTAGTTTGCCAACAGATTGCCAACAGCTAAGTGACATTGCTGGTAAATTTCTCAAGGTAGCATTCTGTTCTATGATCCAGGCCTTCAACGTTTTAGTGTGATCTTTTCATAAGTGCTGTACAAGGATGCATTTTGCTGCTGAAATAATGCAGTTTTGCATGTATTTTGTAAAATTACTCATTCCAGATTGTCTGCAAAACATGATTAGGTATGTTGAAGGTGATGAAATTGGTATGTGTATAGCTTTACCCCTACTTTCAAAATAAGGCATGGCCTTTGGCTTTCTTCATTCACGCTTTAAACTTCATGGCTAATATCAGTATTCTCCATCAATAACCCAGGATGCCTAAAAGAGAAGAAAGTTGTTCTTAGCTCCTGCAGGGACAGAATCTTTCTGTATTAAACCATATATGCTAGGAATTCCTTTTGAGCTCCCTTGCTGTTATGCCACTATTAAATGACCTCTCAGCAGGTTAATTGGTATATGATTAATGAGCACAGTGTTTCTTAGCAATATCCCACATATATATGTATTTTTGTAAGAGACAGATAAATTTCTTTTGTTCTTTCATTTTCACAGTTACATGGGAATTGGGCTTTCGGCACAGGGTGTGAACATGAACAGACTACCAGGTATGTTTCAGTATTTATTACATTTGAAAAGTTACTTATCTTGGTTGGTTAGTTTTTTAAAATATGCTTGACCTTGATGGGAAGGTTCTGGTAAGCAACAGAGTATAGCGTGACATCTCTGTGTTGTATCTGTTATCTGAATTATGTAAAGCTTGCAGCTAAAAAGTTTAGCTTTTACTGTACATTTGCTCCTGTACTACTTCCCTCAACTCTTAGTGTTATTTATAACATTATGCAGATACTTTTTAGCAAACAAATACATTTTAAAATTTTCATCATGTTTCCTGATAAAAATGAAGCCATAGATTTCCTTGCTCTGTAAACTGAATTTCTAGCAATAATGATGAGCTACTATGACAAAAACTTTGTCACATGGAGTGAGCTCTCCTACTGTCAGTTTCCATTCCGTTACCTGTCCAACCTTAGTAGTAAGGATGTGTAGCATAGTTTTAAGTTTTGACTGTTCCATTGACCAGCATGGTCAGTGACACTGTCTTGTTAACAATTGTATGCAGTATCTCTGTATAGTATTTAAAGAAGTTTTGTGTGTGTGTACATGTTGGTTTTTTAATAGATCTTTATTTAAAAAAAAAAAACCCACCCAAAAAACCCGATTGGTTTTTTGAAATTGTTACTATTAGCCGAGTATAAAATCAAGTATAGAATCTAATTGACCTTAGAGTATGTGTATTCTTTCTTTTGCATTGTTACTTTCTCACCCAAATATTCTGGTAGAGATCCTTATGATCATGACAAGTCCCAGTTACACTGAGCCAAATTAAGGGTGATGAATTATTAGTGGGTGGCATTAAGTTTGAGTGATTTGGGATGCATTGCAAATAATTGTCAAAGATACTACTAATCAATGTAACTGCAGTAATTTGGGGTATTTAATTTACTGAGAGATGCTTAATGTGTTGCCAGCTGAAGCTACCGATCATACAGATTAAGGGTCTAAGTATGGAAAATACTTTCAAATTAACCTGTTAGGCAGCAGCTTGACAGAAGAAGAAGAAACCCACAACCTTTTACTCTTTAAAAATAATCTGAGTTGTCTGTATAAATTCTTATAGTCAGAATGCGTGTGTGTGTATATGTGTGTGTATATATATATATATGGGATTTGGCGATAATTGTTGAAGGCCATGCTTTATATTATTTTGAATAGGCATTTAATAGATCTGTTAGGAAGATTTGGTGGTGCCTGAAAGTTTACTCCTTTTCTATGTGTTTTTGTTCAGTATTGAATTGCAGAGAGTGTGGACAGGTATTTTTAAATGAGCTTAGACTGAAATGGCTTGCTGTGAATTTCCTTGAGTAGTGAACAATATGAAGCTTCTTAACTGGTTCTGCAGCTTCTTCACCTGCAAAATTAGCACCATATTTGCATACATAATGATTTGCCTACTGGCTGTGACTCTCGCCTGTATTGATAATATTTTTCCTTCTTTTTTTTTTTTTTTTTAATTTTTAGGGGCAGCAAAGCTAGTGACACTATAGTCTGGAGATTCTGCTATTATACAGAGACTGCTTGCTGCTGAATAGTCATTGAGAATAATCAGGAATAGAAATGTTTCCCCAGAGATGCATGTTTGAGTTTTAGCCAGGAAGAATTTGATTATGACATATGGTAGCAATAGTTTTGCAAGATGAAAGAGAGAACAGGAGAATCTTCACTGCTTTATTGGGACGTGTCAGATCTGCATATAGCTTTTCAAATTTCAACATTGTAGCTGATTATATTTTTGGTGTATTAACACAAATTATTAAATTTTGTGTGTTCACTTAAAGAGAAAAATGTGTTACCTGAATTTGTGTTACCTGTTATGTACTAAAAATGGAATTACCTGTTCAGCCATTTTGATAAAAGAAGTTGTCGTTTTTTTAAATGAAACAGATTTCTTATCTAAGAAATCTTAGAAAGCAGAAAGCTGAGCATAGTAATTAACCCTTTTAACCTGGTTAGAATATACTAACTTTGCATAGTCTTTCCATTATTTCATAATAAAGGAAACGAATAAATTGCAAATGCTTTTGTTCTCTAGGTTGGGATAAACATTCATATGGTTACCATGGAGATGATGGACATTCATTCTGTTCCTCTGGAACTGGACAACCCTACGGCCCAACATTTACTACGGGTGATGTCATTGGTTGTTGTGTCAACCTTATCAATAATACCTGCTTCTACACAAAGAATGGACACAGCTTGGGTATGGAGAAACATTATCTTTAATGATAACATTATGTCTGTAAGTCTGTTGAAAATCTGAAGCTCTCTTCATGTCAGGAGCAAAGTGTTTGAATAGTTCTTTCGATAGTCTCATAGCCTATGAATTGGGAAGAATAATTTCTTGTGTGCCACTTGCACTAACATTACTTGTGAATTTGGAAGGATTTGTCATAGCATCTCATTCCACAGGACCTGCATTTATGAACTCTGCTACTAAATCCACAAACAATACTTGATGTTTATAAGGTAATAGATAACAAGAGAACTGGAGATAAGGAGAAATGGATATAGCTAAAATTCATTGGTGCTGTATGGGGGACACCTAGCCTTCACTAAAACCTTACATTGGATGGGTGTTATTTTGAACATATGTTGGAGAACAGTGTCTTTTGGATTCCCAGTCTGGAGTCATGCATAGTTGGGCTAAAGCCATGAATTATACAGGTTGTGCTAAAATTAAGTCCATTAAATTCTTGTGGTAAATTTTAGTATTATGCAACACTGCAAGACAATTTTTGAGTTTGAAGATGTCAGGAGAGGGTAGAGTTAAAATTTTTGATGCAATATGTATAATAATTCAGTTACTTAATGCAATTTAATAAGCAAAGATACAGAGTGTAAAGAAAGAAGGAAAAAAAAATCTACTTCCTGCATTAAGGGGAGAGCAAGGGCTTGGGAAGAGATCTTGGAATCGTGCTGAGGGGAGTAGGAAGTTTCAAGTGATAAAGCTCAGAAAGAAGAAATAAGGTTTTTGTCATGGGTAGAAATGTGGTAAGGAAAAGAGAGGCTAGCTTGAAATGAAATAAGAGGTTATTGAGATCAGGACTCTTGAAGTCGCTGTTCTATTTTCTCACATTGCCAAACATGAGGAAGGTTTGGAAAGTAGTAAGGGGAAGGACGTGGTTTAAATTCTTCTCCTTGTCTCTCAGAACAAGACTGCCTGTTTGTTTGCTTAGGCCCTGAGCAAACAGATCTAACTTTGGAGTTTTCCTGCCCCTGCTCAGAGCAGGGCTTAGATGCCTCCAGAAGTCAATTCCAAGTAATCACTTCCGTGATTCTATTCTATCATGATTTAATGTTTCTTCTAAATTGAATGAGTCTATATACCTGGACTTAATACCTTGACGCCTATGGCAGTAGGACGCTTGAACCATGCACTGTGTAGTTGTTTCTTTTGGCCGTGTTTCAGGGTGTATGTCAAAATGGAAGACAGCAGACTCATGTTGTGTTTACCCTAATCTTTAACTGGATTAAAGCTGAGAAGGGTAGTCTTCCCTTATTCCCTTTTTGGAACTAGTAACAGTGGGCCTGCAGGTAAGTTGGATCAGATTGTTGATCAGCTAGAGACACTGGGTTTCTGACCACCCTTATGGTCACATGCCTGGAAGAGCTAAGAAAGGGAGGAGCCGAACCTTCTCTAACAGTGGAAGTCTTAAAGCAGACTGTATTAGGCCAACTGTGAAACAACACTCCAAGTGATTAAAATCTGTTTAAAGAGGAGAACAGAATGGCATAGGTGGGGAGAGGCTAGTAAAATGTCATCTGTCATAGACAGAGTCTGACAAACACTTTATGGATTTCAGAAGGAAACCTGGCAGCTGTTCCGCTGTCATGGGCTTTGCTCGCTTGAATTTCTGACACAGGAAAATTGATTCTGTGTTTAGAGGAAAAATAAATTAGAAATTTTGTCTGTCTTGCTGACTTGTTGCTGCTAGTTGTCCAGAATTCCTATACGACTGTGACTTGGAGGACATTTATGTTTCTTCTCTGGGCCACAGATGCAGTCTAGAGTACTGGAAATCTCTGGCTCAGCCTAGTATTTAATGCTACAAAAAGGGCTAAGCAATTATTTATGCAAGTGTGAAATCCTTGCAACCCCCTCCCCAAAAACCCCAATACCTTTATGTCACTCAGTCATCATTTATCATTTATCTGTCTTGCCTACTGCCATGGTTATTTTGGAAAAGGGCGAGTTGGATGTCAAAACGTGCCAAACAGAGAATAGCTTAGAAAAACTTAGGGTGTGAACAGGTAATAAATAAAATGATAGCTTTCAGATGTGATGGGAGGAAACAGATTCACTCTGTGTGTCATTCTTTTGTATCAGAGTGAGTAAGGAATCCAGATACTTTTGAGATTTGAAATCTTGGTGAAGAATGGAGATGGAAAGCAGGGGTAGAATTTAGGACAAAAAGTTAAAAGCTTTGTTTTAACCTTAAATTTGAAAAGGCAGTGATACAAAATAAGAGTTTGGAGGGATAAGTGGATTTGAATCATTATGCACTTGTGAAAAAAATAAATTTGAAGAAATATTTGGCAACAATAAAGGAAATTATGGAATACTGTTCTCATTTGGCTTTCAGAAGGAGACTTCCTGATACTTATTTTTTAACTCAAAGCTTCCTCCTCCCGCCCCCCACCTAAATGGTGTGAAGTTCCTGAAGTGCATAGAGGTCAGATTTTTCTCTAATCCTGAGACAGCAAAATCACTGCCTTGGTCCTATGGGTAGATGGATGCCTGTAATTATATAACAAGATATTAAGCTATTCTGTTAGAAAACCAAAACACTTTGGCGTGGATTAGAGTGAAACATTTACCAGACTGGTATGGAGTATTATAGGCATGTGCTGCTCATGTAAAGATAATGCGTAGTTGTGAAGAAAAGTAATAGCAAACAAGAAAAGGCACCGTTAAATCTTGGTGTCACAGCATCAAGACATGCAAGTGAAAAAATATCTTCAGATACTCTTATTTTTCCTCTTAATTCTAATCTGTAGCCAGAATTTTCATGCTTTCTAATCTGCGTATCTGTATGACGTTTACTAAATCTTATGCCCTGTTTTGAAAAATGGAGGGCAAATTGAGTGACAATTTTGAATGACAATTACTTTTTGCTAAATATTGCCCTTTATTACTCAAGCACATCAGTTGTGCCTAAGCATCATGGATGTCACCATACTTAGTTCTGAGATGGTTTGGGTGAGTTTTCTGAACATAAAACGATACACTTAAGAAAACGAGGCTAGAATCCAGGCATATGGAAATTAATCTTAATTTTCTCTTCATTACAGGCATCGCTTTCACAGATTTACCGGTAAGATAAGTGCATTTTCAAACAGCTTTCCTTTGTATTATAAACAGATGTTTCAGATGTAACTTGCATTTACGTTATGCTTCTTGGAAATATAACGATAATCTTCTTAACCAATTTAATATCAGGTATTTCTCCTCATCATTTCAGTGGTGATTTGTTAATTGAAGCAAAGCAAGTTTTTTGTTTTTACACCGATCCTCGCAGGGGTTTTCCTTTTCAGGTTTTTAACAGGCAGTTCTAATGGAAGTTTAGCAGAAAATAATACATACAAGTAGTTATTACATACTTTGACACATGCAGGCCTTACAAAGTCAAAGCTATATTAAACACCAGCACGGTGCGTGTGTGTGTACAGCTGTGTATCATATGCAGAAAGGCTGGCTACTTAAGACATGGTCACTGTAACTCGTGCTTGATGTCTAATTTTCAAAATCTTTCTCTATACTGTTCACTCCATAAGATCAAACATATCAAAGTGTTTTGTTTTTTAAAGAAAGCTGCAGATAGCTGAAGTCTTCTAGCTTTTCAGTCAATTAAATTGTACTTTTCTTAAAATCATTACAAACATGTTCCCTGTGCTACTGGTACAGGCATGATACTGCACTTATTTTGTTTTTTTTCTCATCTGCTTCATTTCTGATTGAATCTAGTCAGGGTGCAGTGTGTGATGCACTTCCGTCTGGCCACCTACTCCCATTTGCTATGGCCTTAGGAGGCAAGGACAGATATTAAGGAAAATTAAGTCAATAACCCAGGGCACCTCTCAGCCCTGCCACAGAGTTGGGTGCTTCGTGTAGGAAGCCACTGCCACTGTCCCAGATGTGTGGGATGCCAGCAGGGCTCCTTGCTAGCACATGGTACCAGCACAAGAAAACTGACACTGTAATCTGCAGTTTGAAGCTGGATCCCTCCTCATTAGAATCGATTGCTTTCATCTCATTAAAAGATTTGAGACTTGTGCTTTGTTGATTAGTCTAGACTACGTAATACTATAAGCAAGATTTGTTAAAAAAAAAAAAAAAGGGGGGGGGGGCATGGAAATGGGGGGCAAGATCGGCTTGGGCATGGTTTTAACAACCAGAGTATTTTTCTTTAATTTTGCTGGGTTCACTGGGCTTCACCGTCCCTACTGATCTGCATGTTGATAACTTCTTACTGATAGCTTGAATTTATTTAGCGTATAGTTCTGTAGATCAGCATACCATTATACCATACCACCATTGATTGCAGTGTAAATATGATGTAGGTATATTTATAAATAAAAAAAGAACCAGCAACAAAACCCCACCCACCCAAAACCCCGACTGATTGCATTGCCATTGCGAAGGTGCTAGTTGCATTTAAGTTACTTTAATCCCAACAGGCAGATTTTACTTTTCTCATATTTGGCATATTTCAAATTTGCATGGAGACCTAATCTCTAAGCAGAAAATAAAACTAAGACAACAATAAATGCTTTAAAGTCTTTTTCTAGATACAAGTCCAGGAATTCACGAGAACTTCAATGCACTGTTACAGTTCTTTTTAGGCGCTACACTTGGACTTTGAGGCTAATGAGTTCTCTATCCTGTCAGTTCTTACCACTAAAATTCAGCGATGTTTTAAGTATTTCACCCCAAAAGGAAAATGGCCCACTTTGTAAGTTTAATTTTTGTTCTCTTTTTAAAAGAAACTTTAATCCTGGTCTTTAAAAATCATTAAAAAATTGGTATTTAATAGTTTGTAAAATTGAAACCAAAAGTTGTAAACTTTAGCACAGTTTAAAAAGTGCATTTTCTGACTAGAAAGAGAATGATCAGTAAGGCTTTCTTATGTCAAAATAAAAAAATTATGACCACTGTGAATAAAATTAATCAGTCATTGTATTGCTGGATTGGTAGAAGTTGCTTTAACTGCTGGAAAGATGATGTAGAGGTATTTGCTTCTTCACACTACTAGTAGCAGTGGGGATATTATTACAGAGATGGAAAAAAAAAAAGTGGGGAATTTAGTATAAGAGGAAAAAACTAATTAAAAAATTTCTTGCAGCCAAACTTGTACCCTACAGTAGGGCTTCAAACACCAGGAGAGGTGGTGGATGCTAATTTTGGACAACACCCATTTGTATTTGATATTGAAGACTATATGCGAGAATGGAGAACCAAAATTCAAGCACAGATTGACAGATTTCCGATAGGAGATCGGGAAGGAGAGTGGCAAACAATGATTCAGAAGTAAGACTTTGAATATTGTTTATTTTAAAAAAAAGTTAATAATTGCATTTCGGAGATCTTTAAAGCATTGTATCTATTGTCTTGTGCAAAAAATTACAGATAGTATTGAAACTAGTACAGATAGTTTTGTTAACAGGTTTGATAAACATGTATAACATTGAACATGAATAGATGTTTGGGGAAGAGTTATCTACATCATTAATAATTAAGAGTTTATAATGACGAGTATAAGCCTTCTGTTCTGATTTGACCTACCTAATGTGAATTGGGGAGTTTAGAAAAATTGCCATGGTTGTAATGGGCAGTATTACACTTTGGGCTCTGGCAATTTCCTTTTGCCTTCTCAGCCTTCGGCATGCCAGGTTGTGGCTCGTTAGTGTCTCACTTGGAAAAATGGTGGTTGTGGCTTTGCGTTTTTTATTTCTTCAGTGAAAACAAAAAACTAGTGTGCAGAAATTTCACTTCAGTGTATGTAATGAGAAAAAAACCCCCAACTTAATTAGCGGGTCATACTTTAATTGAGCCTACCTTTGGGTGATGAATAATTTTTATTAAAATTCACCATAATAAAATGATACATTGATTTTTAAAATTGTTTTTCTGTACAGTGTTTTGAAGAAGATACTGGCTCTTAATTGAATTACTTCTGTCTGACTTGTACGGAAATTTCTGAATTTCAAGTAGAATTCTTTAATTCAGTCACTTTTTTTCAGAAAAGGGTTTTTACATTCAAGAAGTTATTGGTTTCTTACCTGTATTTAATGAGTGTTTCTGGGTTTTGTTTTTGTTTATTTTTAGAATGGTATCATCTTACTTAGTTCACCATGGATACTGTGCAACAGCAGAGGCATTCGCCAGATCCACAGACCAGACTGTGCTAGAAGAATTAGCTTCCATTAAAAATAGACAAAGTAAGGCTGGAAATCATGTTACATCCTTTTCCTCCTCCCTTAAACAAAGATTACATAAAACTTTCTCTTAAGCATCATTGTAGAATTTCCTTTCAGCACTACTCCATAGTACAATTCTTTGCTGTCGTGTAAAGTTACACACGTATGAACAGCTGGTTAAGATGAGCTTCCGCACTAACACTTTGGAACTTACTTGATGTAGCGGAATGTGGTAAATTACCTGTTGTCTTTCTCTTGAATGGAAGATTGTGATCTGTCTTAAACAAATGTGTGTAACGTCTCTAAAACGAGTGTTTGTGAGAGCTAATGGTCAGTCACAAACAGAAATATAAAACTTAGTGTTGACAAACATGTAGACTTTTATCTTAACTGTGAAAAGGGGCAGAGTTTAGAGAATGCTTTATAAGTTAAATCAAATTTGAGTTTTTCTGCTTGCAGATGTGAGGGGGAAGAGGACAAGGAGAACTAACAGCAGTTCAGTTCTAACTTGCTGTGGCAATGCTGTTTGGCAGCCTGATTAAACAGTGCCTTCCCCGTTCATTTAAATCCCTGCTGTATGAACACAAGCATTTGTGTGACTGCGTGACATACCACATAGGGAAACTGCTCTGTTTGAAAAATAACCTGTTCATTGGGCTGTTTTTCATTTGGATCAGTTTCTCTGTTGGCGGATAGAGCTGTGAGGCTGTTTGCGACTTGTGCCGGGTTACAGCAACAGAAGCATCAGCTAAAGCAGGGACTGTTGTGGAAAGGTTTAGTCAACTGTAACCTGACTGGAAGTATGTGTTGTAGGTGAGAGACTGAATTTTGTTTTTCTTAGTCCAAATTAAACCTGTGGGAGTGGGATGCAATTTGGATGTTCTTGGGTGACGATAGTTTGGTATGTGCTTATTTATAAAGGCGTGAAAATGAGAAATAAATCGCAGAAGAGTGTCTGCAATCTTAATCTAGCTCTAAATGTGCAATCTGAGTACAAAGTAGTTGTATGCTGGCAACAAATAAAAATACTGAGTACTCATTTAGATATATGTAGGTGGAGTGCAGTTCTTAAATTTTCCTATTGAACATTTCAAGGAAGCATGATCTTTCTTTACACTATTTTTTTCGAAGAGGAAAAAACCTTGTTGATTGATGGTTGCAGTCTCTTTTAATCGTTAATTTACATGTATTAATCCATAAGCTGTCCATTTAACTGATGTTGATTTTGGTGAACAGAAATTCAGAAATTGGTTTTGGCAGGATGAATGGAGAACCCATTGAAACAACATAACAGCTGTATCCAAGTTTACTAGAAAAAAATCCTAATCTCTTATTTGTTTTTTGGTGAACAGGAATTCAGAAATTGGTTTTAGCAGGAAGAATGGGAGAAGCCATTGAAACAACACAACAGTTGTATCCAAGTTTACTAGAAAGAAATCCTAATCTCTTATTTGCATTAAAGTGAGTCTTCAAATTATACAGATGTGTGTTTATAGATGGCACAGTACCTTCTGAGACAAGACAGTTACTCATTTAAAGCTTTCACAGAAATTTAAACAAAGTTAAGCAGCGTTTTTTAGAAAATGTGTATAGTTCACTTTTTTAATGCTATATTATTTGCTACATGTTTAACTAGGTTTTGTCATCAAGGTCCTGTTTTGCAGCATAATTCACATCTCACTGTAGATTTGTTCTCTAGAACTGATTTTTGTAATTTTTTAAATCAATTTTAATCAGTTTGGGTGTCAAGTAAAACTTAAAATGTAAACTGATACAATATCATATTCAAGAAGGTTGAGTCCTGTTGGCATAAGTTGGTCTGTTCCTCCAAATGGGTGACTGACTTTAAAGACCAGTTTAAATAAGCTGTTTCACTCCATGTCACTTTACTAGAAACCTCTGGCTAATACTGTGGAAATTCCATAATCCCAAAGAGTTCTCTTGGCTTCCCAGGCACACAATAGTCACCTTCATTCTGGCATTTTTACTTGCCAGCTGCGCTGATCCTCCAGAATTTTGTATCATGTTGTAGTGTTTGAATGTGGAAAAAAAATGTTATCTCCTATAAGAACAAAGCAATTTAATTTTTATGTTCAGTTAAGTAACTCGGAATGTGTTTGAAGTCTGTCACGTTCAAGTGCTGAACAGAATTCACGTGGTAGTACTGCAGACTTATCACAGAATTCACAAAATGCGAACATTTTGATGAAAGACTTCACTCGATAACGTCAACTGTATGTTATCTTTTTCTCAATCTGTCTTTCTAAATTTTGCCTGTTCCGTTGAGGCTATCCAAGCCTAAAACATAAAGCAGTAGGTCTGAGCTCCCTAGTAAAACCTCCTTATCTAAAATAAAACTGACAAAGAGCAACAGCCTCTAAAGGGAAGGTTTGTATATGAGCTTGCTTTTCAAACTGTTCTGTAGTGCAAATGTTTAATGTTAAGAGTTACTGTTTAATGCTTACTGTTCCAGACAGTCAAACTATGTTCTCATTTACTTTGAGAGAAATGACAGACATGACAACGTAACGACATATCCTTCTCAAGAAATAACCTTGCCCCTGCCAATAAAACAAAACAGTTAAAACAAGGAAATACAGTTTAGTTCTCTAAACTTTGAGGACTTACTGGCAAAGTCTGTCCTGGAAGGATAATATTCCTGCTCTCCTCCCTCACAAATTTTGTAATTGTGTATTTTGGGCTGAATACTCCAAAGCTTATTGATGATTGGGTTACTGACATCCAGCATTTTGTTGAGTCAGACTTTTTGTATATTTAACACTAAAATTAAATCATTGCTATCGTTGGTATATTGAAATGTGTAAATTGTTTTATTAGCTTAACTTTTTTGCCTTTTGTTTAGGGTGCGCCAGTTTATAGAGATGGTGAACGGTACAGACAGTGAAGTGCGGTGTTTGGGAGGCCACAGTCCAAAATCTCAAGATAGTTACCCTGTTAGCCCGCGATCATTCAGTAGTCCTAGCATGAGTCCCAGCCATGGAATGAATATTCACAATTTGGCAACAGGCAAAGGGAGCAGCACACACTTTTCTGGTAAGTTGATGTGGAAGATACACCACAGAGATTTGGATATACCACACCACGAAGCTTTTTTGTTTGTTTGTTTCCAATTAAGTATCCGGAAAAGTTACAAATACTTACAGACTGACAATTTGTTTTACTTAAAAGTTGATACTGAATGCTTTGTATAAAGGTATACTTTTAATGATTAAAATACATGATTTTCAGCCACTTGGGGAAATGGAGAGTATATAAATAGAATCACATCTTTTTTGCATGTGCTCTTGGTTTTACTAAGGGTTTGCGAAGTAGGTTGCCACTGATTTCTAAGAAATGCTTGCTTCCGGGAGATAGAAGATTCTGACACAAATTTCTGTGGTCCTCTCAATAATAATTTATGGCTTGGGCAAGGTGGTTTCAGTCCAGTAGGTGGTATATACGATCCATTTCCTATGGTGTTCATGGAGTAGTAGGAACAGCTGCTCTTGTGTAGGAAATACCAGAAGCTAGGTGGTCGAGTTAGGTAAAAGTCTTTCTGCTGGCAGCCAAATTTCAGTCTGCGCAGTTGAAACAGTTCTGAGAGCATCTAGGTTGGTGGTAAAGCTTCAGTGGGAAGCTGTGAATGTTCAGAGCTGCCCCATGCCTACGAGGAGATCCCCGTGCCTTCCAGAGCACCCCTGCAGAGAAGTGGAGCATGTTAAAATGGTCTGTGTGTCATCTTTGGTATGTGTCATCTTTGAACCCCAGACTCTTAAGGTAGCAGAGGCCATCAACTTTCACTTCTGTTGCATTCTTAAATCGAAACTGGAGCTGATTGGGGTTGTTTTTTGGTTTGGGTTTTTTTCCTCTCGGTGGGATTGAGTAGGAAGCCAGGGTAGCCTGGCTACCAGAATACCTGCTGCCCTTGGAAAGGCAGCAGCTTCGCTTTTCTTCCCTCTGTATCAAAACTGTTGCTATCACGTGTGTGAGTGGAGGTCCACTCCGATTTTCTGTTTGTTCTTCAGGTGGTTATTGGGATGTATCGTAGAAAGTACCTCTAACTTTCTGATTTTGTAAATAGAGGCACCACTTAATAAGCAAGTTGATGAATGTAGTATTAGAATTGAGGTTTGGGATTTCTGAAATGGCAGCAACTGTTTTGTTTATAATAAGCCCTTCCTGTGACCTGTTTCTATATTAGAAGATGCTAGGGAGCTCCTGTTTTTGGGCTTGATAGAACTGGCAGTTACATGTTTGCTTCAAATAGTAGTTTCTTGATTATATTTTAGAAGGGTCAGAAGAGATTTTAGCCAGACATCATAATTGCACAGCATGGTGTAATTTTATTTAGCAAAGCACAATATTAACAATTAAAATAATTATATGGGGAAGAAGGGAGGTTGTATTTAAGTGTAGCAACATGTAAAGTATTTTCAGCACTGAATTTTACTGCATGTTTATAAAGAGAATTATGTGATTAGGAATTAGTAAGATGAATGTCCGCTTCCATTCATAATGATGGTGGCCTAGAAAATATTTTCAGATCTTTCAGAAACAATGTATCAGTTCTAAAAAATGATTCTACGTTGATGCATTTTTCTGCTTTACTGGTGTATAAGTACAACTGAAAAACCTTCTCATGTATGTGTTAGTACTTTTTAATAATAATGCTTAACTTCTGCACTGTAGACGCCTTAAAGGTTCAAATACCTGAAACACGGAGGCTAAGTATTTGGGTTTATTTGTTTGGCAAATCTAGTGTTTACTGACCAGTAACAATTAAGCTATACTTATTTTGCTTCTATAAATCAGTACTTACAAATAAGTTTGTAGATGATTACAATTATTTAAACTTTCTTTCAGGGTTTGAAAGTAGCTGCAGTAATGGAGTAATATCAAATAAAGCGCATCAATCTTACTGTCACAGTAAACACGCGACCACCAGCTTGAATGTACCAGAGCTCAACAACATAAACGTATCAAGATCACAGCAGGTTAACAGCTATTCCAGGTGAATAAAGATGCTTCTAACTTACATCGAGGCTTGTGTTGTCCATGTGGTTGTATTGCAGAGAAGAGTTTTCAGTGGGATTTGATGTGATTTTTTTTTCAAGGACAGTTAAAACATTTAGTGTAAGAGGCCAACAGCGCGTGATCACTGTAGTGTGCTTTGGTTTTGTTTTAACTTCTCAAGCTCAAGAGACTGTTTTCTCCTGTTTGGTTAAAGAAATGCAATGGACAAAAACAAATTACCTTGCTTATAGCTAGTTATGGTCCGTTTTGAAGTTGTATAGTGAAGATTAACTAGCTCTCTGGGATTTTAATTTAAGCCCCTGATGTTGATTTAAGCACGTTGCATGTAGGTAATGAAAAGTTTTCCAGATACTCTCCATTTGTGGCAGTATCTGCAAAGTGAACACAACTGAAATGCGTATGAAATGTGGACTCCCTTCCATTGCATACACAAGAATTGTTTGCCGGCTCCAATCACTGCCACTTGTGCAAACGCATTCAATTCAGAGAATGAAAATAGATGTACTAGCCAGGGTTAATATGGTTATTCATAACCAGTAAATATTAAGCTCTGGATCGCACAGATGCAGCAGAACCTAATTTGATGTGAAATAAAACGGTACTTGGCCGCGTTGCCCAGGATGGATTCCCAAAACTACCAACTAGGATGTGATGATGTGGTGGTGATAACAAAAAGTATTTCAGTTGGATAGTGATGATTGGAGGAAAAAAGTAACAGCAGCAATTTACTTCTTAACTTCACGATTTGTATTTGTGTCAGCAATTGTCTCTGCCAAAAAGCATGGCAGTGTCCAGGCAACTTTGAGATTTTTCACAGGAGGATGACAATTCCTTGGCTGCGGTGTTGCCCAGTCAGAGAAGCCTTTTGGTTTCCTTCCTCAATGGAAGCTGGGTATTTTTGGTTGCTTAGAAACAAGACATTGAACTTTTACATTGCATCTTTTTGGTCTTGAGAGAGGTTTTATGTTGTCGTTCTCCATGACGAAATAGAACAGGCTGGGATGTAACTGTCAGCAAAGCTCAGTCCCCAAAGCCATGCTGGCATTTTCTAGAAGTGCTTCTGTGACCTGCTGCGAGCAAAGTGCGGTGAGGAGTTGTATGCTCTGAATTTGCCTCTGAGTATCTCTTCAGTGTCTTGGTTTACTCAGTATTTGCTTTGGGTTTTTCTTCTTTTTCCCTGTCATTCCACTGTGAGTAAATGAGAGATCAAGGCTTTTTTGAAAGAATTCTTTACCTAAATTTGATATTCTCGAAGTAGGCTGTATATTGAGTTAACTGTGTTTTTGAGAAGGGGGGAAAAAAGAAGTGGGAATGGTGTATTTTCTCAATGCATTTTCTCCAGCTCTGTTGTATGTACAGATATATAAACCAGGTAAGAAGTTTTTGGTGGGTATTTAGAAAGTGTTATACTACTTACTCCTGAATAATGGTAGACATGTTTAATTTTTCAGCATCTGAAAAAGTTACGTAACTGAATGCTAATGTCAGTTGAGAAAACCTTAAGATTTCCCTTAAAAATTCCCTTAAAATTATCACCAGTTGCTATGGAAAGAACTGTGGTCTAACTTGGTAATATTTAAAAGCAGCTTTTCAGTAGCCAAGATGTGGAAGTACTGTGCTGAAGTTGTGAAGAAGATAGCCCGAAGTACTTACAAATGAGTAAAACTTTTATTTATTACTCTCTTTTCAGCAATGATGTAGACATGGAAACAGATCACTACTCCAATGGGGTTGCTGAGACTTCATCCAATGGCTTCCTAAATGGTAGTTCTAAACATGATCACGAAATGGAAGAATGTGACACAGAAATGGGTCTGCAGTGATATTTCTTACATTTTTATTAAGTGATGGCAACAAGGTTATGTTTTTACTTGCAATGCTTCCCAACTTGAAAATTAGGGATATTAGCTCAAATTTAGGTTTTGCTTGTTTGTTTGTTTTGCTCTTGTTAGATGTAAATCTTATAACCACTGATTTAGGTGGTCCAATGTCATTGTGAGAACAGGGGAAATTGGTAACTCGTGGATATTGAAACTAGCATCAATTTCTAAGAACCTACCTTTGAGAAGAAGCATCCTATTGTGTAGCACACCTGGGTCAGGGTTGGCAGATTGCTTCTCCCTGTTCCCCTAGTCCTCTTACCGTCCATGGTTCTCATGGCATCTTTGCACTCGACAGTAAGAGCAGAAATTCCAAATCACTTATGTTGAAGAATGCAAAGTGCTAATATTAAATGCTCAAGAAAAGAGCTATATTTGGGAACTGAGATGACGGGGGGGGGGGGGGTGCGCTGAGGGCAGTTTTCCACCAAAAAAAAAAAAAAAATCCTGTTTTACATAGTTACGGTCTAAAAAATAACTTTTTTCTTAACCTGCTTTGTACTTAGTCATACCTGTTGACATTAGTGACAAATGAGTATTTAAATACCCTGTGATTGCCAGCACGCCATAAAAAGATGCTGTTCACTCTGTCACTTACGGCGCTAACTGTCCCTGCCCAGTAAAGGCAGTCAGATCACTGAAGTGCACGCAGGCTGGAGCTTAGACAATGGTTGTTACTGCTGGCCGTGTCTGAAGAAGCGGAGGAATCCAGCCCAGCCATTTCTGCAGTTGCAGAACTATCTTCTCAAACCCTTGATTTAACCATAGATTAATAGATTAACTACCATTTAATAGGTAGTTTAAATGAAACGTGAAACTCGGGACATCGCTGGTAAACCTCCAGAATGCAGCAGTACTCAACAGGTGTCTACGAATGCTTCACAGTTCTGAGGGCGTGTGCTGCTGCTGATCATGCAGCTTTGCTGGTAAATACTAGGTAACTGTTGAGACGCAAACGTAATTCTGTTTACAGCCCTGAAGGGGGGAGATTCAAATTTCTGGGCTGCTTCCCTGCATTACGCTCTGAAACTGGATAATAACAAGGCATCACTTCTGTGACAGAAAAAACAAAACACTTCTTTACTCTCTTGCAGCCTTTCCCACAGAGGCTTGCTGTGACAGACATGAAGCAGCTGCACAGGGCACAGAGTTGGGGTTTTTTTTTTCGTTTTTTTTTTTTAATGTAGTTGTTTTCTGCCTTTGGAAAGTGATGTCCTAGATTGGGCTGCAGCTAGCAACAAACACCACTTCTTGAAGACTTGTGGGTGCTTCACCTTTGTAAAAAAGAATTGTGGCTCCTCAACCTACACTGTTTACTCCCCACAGTTTGAGTTTGGTGGCTTTTTGCTTTTAAGTATTATAAGAATATATAAGTATTTATATAAGTAAAGTGGCCAGTTGTATGTCATGTTAAGTAGGCAGATTTTTTCCAGTGGTGATATGTTCACATCTAAGGAAAAAAAAAAAGTAAAGTGGCCAGTTAGAAATCTTGTTTGAAATAGTGGTCAAAATACATCACTAGATAGCAATGTTAAAATCAGAAAGAAGAATGGTTTTGTAATTAAAGTGTACGTCAAAATTCCGATTCAAAACTTGATGCCAATGATGGAAAAAAGGCAGGGAATGGATAAATGTGTTTTTTTTAGTTGGTGTGGGTTTGTTTTTTTTTTTTACTGGTTGCTTTAGTTATAAATTTTAAAAAGGCAGAACTTTCAGAAAAGCCAAGGGTTAATTTACTATTCATAAACTGCATTAATGTCTTTTAAAATCACTAGTATTGGTGAATATTGTAGCAAACGGTAAAAAAATCGGTGGTAGTGTTCTGCTTGATAACAAAAGAAGCCTGAAATGTCCAAATTATTAAGCTAATATGTTCTGTAGAACTCATTACAAGGAGTACGACCAGTCTAAATGATCACCTTGTAGCAGCATCCATCGTGGCTGTTCAGAAAGTTCAGGGTGTTTTTACCCTCTATTAGCAGTTCCGGATTTGGCCTATCTTTAGAAGTGCAATGCCAAAGAATTAAAAAGGCAGAACTGCGTGGACTTTCATTGTTGTCGTTACTAATTTTAAACTCCCATAAAGTTTTAGGCTAAAATTTGGTTTATAATCTAGTCAGTTTAAAATTAACCATTGCAAAATAAACAGCACGTGTAGACAGCCTTTGCCGTTAGGGAAGGAAGTCTCTTAATGTTTATGAAGGAGCAGTTCAGCAGTGCTCGGTATAGGAGCACATTATGCCAAGGTCTCTGGCCCGACGTGCTTTCTGTCTGAGAAGGCAGATGTCTTTTGAGTGGAATCAGTGCAGGTTCTCTAGACCCATAGATTGTTACGGTCAGCTCTATTAGTGGTGATGATGACGGTATCATTTTTGCAGAAGTAGATTCAAGTCAGTTAAGACGTCAGCTGTGTGGCGGCAGCCAAGCGGCTATTGAAAGAATGATCCATTTTGGAAGAGAATTGCAAGCAATGAGTGAGCAGCTAAGAAGAGAATGTGGCAAAAACACAGCGAATAAGAAAATGCTCAAGGTATGTTTCATCTTGAAACTGTGGTGTTAAGGTGAATAACTGTGCTGCCCAGCAGAAGCTTTCCACAGCACCTGGTGTTGCACTACTGTTCTGCTTTAACTTCTGTGATTTTTTTGGTTCCCCCCTGCCCCCGAGAGCAGTATTCTAGTCAGCTGTGGTGTAGCACTGTCTCCTGTCTTGTCTGTGTAGCACATTCACAGGGAAGATAATTTCATACTGTAATGCAAGTAGAACCAGAGATGGATTTAGCACTTCCCTCCATCTCATTTCTGACCATGTAGCTTGGCCTCTTGAATCCAAGTGCTGTGTTCAACTCTAATGATAAATGAACTGCAAGAAAGAGGATTGATACAGATGTCTAATGTGCTTTCTTTAGTACTCTGTGTGTTAATTGGTTTACCTTGATTTGAGACCGCTCTGTAAAAGAATTCCCCTGCCAAAGACTGACCGCATGCAATTTTCAGTCTGTTTTCTCTTTCCCCATCACTTAAAAAATACTGCTAACGTTTGTCTTTCCGTTGGGAAAAACACTGCTTGCTCAAAATGGAACAAGTCCTGCTACACTTACTTTTCATCCTTTCGTATTGATGACGGACACTGACAATCACCTTTGCGATTCTGAATCAAAATGGGTGAAGAAATAGTCCTTGTTTTCACTAGTAGAATATTACTGCGAGAAGTTAACAAAAATCATCTTTCCACAGGATGCATTCAGTTTACTTGCATATTCAGATCCCTGGAGCAGCCCTGTTGGAAATCAGCTTGACCCGATACAAAGAGAACCTGTGTGCTCTGTACTCAATAGTGCAATACTAGGTAAGTAAGTGAGGGCTGGTGGCTTTCACGCGTGGTACGGAGTGCCTTTTGTTCCCGACAGGTAGCACTGCTGCTCGCCACGCATCATTTGCTGGGCTTGGCACTGGGCTGGCTGAGCGATGAGCGAAGTAAAGGTACGCTCTTTCAGTAAAAGGGAGGGGTCGTTTGCGGGGCATGTTAATGTAACAGATGTAATGGTCGTCATCCTTGTTGTTCAAAGCAGAAATGGACCTGTTCAATAATGGTGCTATGCAGGGAATTTGAAACTGTTGCTCTGTTGCTCCTGCTGTCTTGCTGTAAGAGCAAACTTTGCAAGTGAGCACATGAATTTTGAAATGAGTGGTTTAAGCAAGCTTACAATTTGTTTTCAGTGTGCTACCATGAAATTAATCGGTATTTTAACTGCCGTGATTCTTTCTCAGAGACTCACAATCTGCCAAAGCAACCACCGCTTGCCCTAGCAATGGGACAAGCGTCTCAGTGTCTAGGATTGATGGCTCGATCGGGAATTGGATCCTGTGCGTTCGCCACGGTGGAAGACTACCTACACTAGCTATGCATTTGAAGAGCTGAAAGGTGGTGTGGCATATTCAACATGGAAAGTAGACCAGCTCTGCTGACTGGAATTTGGAATTTTAATTATGTACTAAGGACAAGTCTGTCGCTTTATGTTGCTTCCTAGTTTACAGCATGATGCAAATGATTTCTAACTTAGCGTTAGGAGAAAATGTCCATCTTTAAACCTCTTAGACAACTAAGAGTTGACAACATCACTGATAATGTCAGACATCCAAATTGACAAGTACAGATCCTTTAAACGATTGTCCAAAACAAACCAAAAATCCTGCTACCTTGTGGTGGGACGGAAGAATGGAAAACGTGGATGTATTAGCATGTGGGTGACGTAAACGTCAAGCAGGATGACTTGCCAACCTCCGCCCCCATTGTTACATAGTTCAATCAGTGTAATTTACAAAATGCATAAAACACCTGATGGTTTGGATATATAGTGTTGATGGGAAGAAATGATATTTTTTAATGTGTACTGTAAAACTTGAATTACTCAGGAGCTGAGTGAATATGTTTGTTGCTACTTACAATCCCAACCTGTTGATCTTAGTAGTTTTTTGTTTTAACACGGTCTTTTCAACTTTGTTTCCTTGTTTAACTACAGACAGCTTCTGTTGTGTAGACTCACCAGTTTAACTGTTGTATTATAACAGTATTACATGTCAACACAGTGTGGTTATGACCTATTTATATAAAAACCAAATATTTAGTCAATTTACAGTCTTAATTTAATCTTTGTACACCTTGCATTTTTAAAAGTGCTTAAATAGTACTATATTGCAATAAAATGTAGTGATACCATAATTAACCAGCCATTAAAAACTTACTTCTACATACATGGTAGCATGGACTTGTATGCTACACTTTCCTGGTTCTAGAGTTCTATCCTAGAACAGCTCTTCTCGCGTAGACCCACGAATTCACCATGACAGCTCGCTGGTCGAACCGGGGATGCCACTGCCCTCCACCAGAGCACTGCGCTGGGCTGTCAGAGGTTAAAGGTTTACTGTGTTCTTGCTGTGAAGCAAGTCTAGCTAGCAGGGCAAAGTCAAGGCCCTGCTGGAAGCTCATTCAGTCCTCCCTGAAGATGGGGGGGGGAACCTTATTCTGTGAAAGTACTCATCAGTCTGGACAGTAGTGTCCCCACTCCACCTAATGATTCTGGTCTTAGGATACAGCCTTTCTTTAGAGATGCAAGTCACTGAAAAAGCAGGCGTAACGGATTGTTGTAAGAAATGCAGCGTCCAGACCAGTAAGTACCACATCGCTCGTCTTTATTCTCTGCAAAGGAGCTGCCTCACAGAGCAGCACCCAGCTCTAGAAGGCTGGTTGTAACACCAGCTGTTCTAAGTCAGCGTTAAGGACACACAGCTGTTTCTTAGCTTCCCTGACCCCTTCTGAAAGGGGAGGGAAGAGAACAGGGAGGTCAGTTCAGGCGGAGCTTTGTGAAGATCAGTGCCAGCTGGTGGCTGGAGCTGAAAGCAGGGCAATGATGGAGAAGTGGAGAGAAAACACCTTTGTTGTGTTGAGAGACTGACTTTCAGCAGAAGTCCTTAATAGCATCTTCTGAAAAAAGCTGTCTTCATACTCAATTTTTAATCTGTGTTGAGAGCCAACGTTTTTTAAACCTTGCTGCTCTTTGCTTTTTTTCTTGCCCTTAAAAAAAAAAAAAAAGGCTGTTAGTTACCAAAGGCTGTTAGTTTTAGCCCATCTACTGCAGCATTTCAGAACAGAAGAACCAGTTGGAAAGCTGATAAGCTTCCTATCATAGTTCACATACAACAGCTGGCTTCCACTGGCCAGGGCACCAAGCTGTGCCCATCATCTCCTTCACAGGGAGGGCGGGGGTACAGCAGTGCTTTCACTTCTGAAGCACAACTGAAAAGCAGACTGCCTGCTCAGGACCAGTGACTTTGGCCCCTGGTATTCATGAGCCTTGCAGAGTGTGCTGGAGTGGCAGTGTGGCTGGAACTGAGGCCCGTAGGAGTCCGTCCCCATTCATTTCTGTAACGTCACTTTTTACGAGGAGAAAGAGGCACTATTTCCCTGTGCTCACACAGAAGTTCTGGGATTTGACATCCCTGCTTTTTTTTTTACACATCTGAAATGACTTCCAACAACAGCTCAGAGGTTGTAGGCTGAAACAACAATTAGAGTATTTATTTCAACAAGCAAACATGGTTCTAGGCCCAGATGCTGCTTCTTAATACACCAAAAGTGAGGTAATTTTTTCAAGTTCTGTCCTGCACCCCTCCCCGGCGGAGCGCTTGCTACACCCGCTCAGGCTGCGGTGCCCTGCTGCCCTTCCCGTACTGTCAGGTTCTTTGAGATAAGAGGTAGCAAGATGCAGCCCTCTAACAGGAGAAAGCTTTGGTTTTAAAGTGTACTTTAAACCACATGCACATACAGTAGTGCCTGCTTTGACTTTCTATACTCACCCCAAGATTTGTCCACAAACTGAACTGCAGCTTTTTTAACTGGGTTCTTCTTATTTTCAAGGGAGAAAAATTCATTTGCTGAAATGGAGATGAGCATTAATTAATTACCAAGTGTGACACAGACAAATCCAGATGCAGACCCACCTACGAAGGAGAAAACTGCCTACCCTGTGCCCGGTTGGCGTCTGGTCCGTAGAGATGAGTGTTTAAAAAGTCTTTGGCGAGCTGTTGGTGGAGGCCTGTTAAACTCTGATCTTTTAAGCACACAGCCGTATAGTTTCCTTTTGACCTAGTTAAATAAAGAGATTAAAACCCCTGTAGCGTAGTTACAGAACCCAGAACAAGAGACACACTAGTTTAGTTTAGTTAATGCTTTGCTGCTTGAGCACAGCAGTCGCCGGTGCTGGTTTCTGATGCTCAGCCAAGCTTTGCAGTGGTACTAAAAACCCCAACAATTGGACCAAGACTCTCAACCCGTCATCGTATGCCTTTATGTGCCCCAAGTAGTTCCTTGGGAGTCTTGAACTAGTCCTACCAGAAGCTAATGCAATTACTCTACAGGGACAGCAGTGACAAAGAAACAAAGGGGGGAAAAAAAAAGAAAAAAAGGCTGAAACGCAGGAGTTCAGTGCTCAGAACCAGACCTGCAGCAGCACGTAACAGGATGCCTACTGCTGTGCTTATGACTGCCCAGTTATCTCATAGCAGTTGTATATACACAACTGTGGTTTAACCCAGCCGGCAGCTAACCACCACACAGCCCTTGGCTCACTCCTCCCCACCCCAGGGCGATGGGGGGGGGGGGACGTGGAA
>NW_008825071.1:7903549-7903814 GCF_000699105.1 Pygoscelis adeliae
CACTTCCTCTACAGGGACAGCAGTTACAAAGAAACAAAGGGGGGAAAAAAAAGAAAAAAAGGCTGAAACGCAGGAGTTCAGTGCTCAGAACCAGACCTGCAGCAGCACGTAACAGGATGCCTACTGCTGTGCTTATGACTGCCCAGTTATCTCATAGCAGTTGTATATACACAACTGTGGTTTAACCCAGCCGGCAGCTAACCACCACACAGCCCTTGGCTCACTCCTCCCAACCCCAGGGCGATGGGGGGGGGGGGACGTGGAA
>NW_008825071.1:7904217-7905883 GCF_000699105.1 Pygoscelis adeliae
GAAGAAAATTAACTCTATCCCAGCCGAAACCAGGATAATAATACATAAAAATTACTTATATTGTAGATCTTTTATATATATGTGTATATATGTATTTTATAAGTATGCTGTATCAGAAGCATAATTTAAGGCGCTTTTAGCACATCAATGTGCTTTCAATCAGAGGAAGAGGAGGGGGAACATCAAGTGAAGAAGAGAATACAGCCATGCAGTCACAGAACAGCTGCTGTGATGCCCCCTCCCCAAGCAGGCAGAAGCAGCGCCGCCACACGGGGACAGACACCCCACATCATCTTCTCCCAGCATACCTAGCACCCTTTCTTCGCTCGTCTTTCTTCAGCCGCCTTTGGACTTGGCCTTGTCTCTGCTTCGCAGCCCCACCTCCACGGCGTTTACCTAGAGTAAATTTAACAGAAAACAGAAAAAAAAATCCCAAGCGTTATAAATCAAGAGCTGTAAGTGAAAGAGGAACAGGAATGAAACAACAGCTCGGCTGTGAAAAATAAGATGTCTTCCGTTTACTCCAGCAGGCATTTTTCAGAAGCTCTGACCAGTAAGAGCCAGAAAGTGTTGCTCTCACAGAAGGGCTGTGAGAGGGAGGGGGAAGAAGCACGCCTCAGGGGAGCCACCCGAAGCACCGCTAGCCAGCTCTCCCCTTCCTTGGCATCGACACCACAGAACGGGATCCATCGCAGGACCGAAATTCAATGCAACACAACAGCTACGAGTAACGCGCAAAGGGGAGTCCAGCCTCGGCTTCCTCCTCGCCATTGAATAAGTGCAACGGAGACTGAGTTTTCAAAGCATCATCCTGAGCTCATCTCTTGTTTATGCCAACAGGTGGTTTTTTTTTTTAAATAGTAAAAGGAAGAAAAAGCAGCAATCACACCATCCAGCTATATAATTACGTGAGGTATGGATGAGAGAATTGTTCAAAAAAAACCCCAAAATAAACATTTTTTTGTTTTGTAAATTACTTTGAAGTACAGATGAAGAGGGCTAGAAAACAGCAGTCATGAGTACTCTAGACTCCTGATTTTCTAGTTCAGAATTTGGAAAAAAGTTACCTAATTTTTTACAGATGCTATTAAACCATGGTACGATACGTAAAGCATCAAGGCGATTAACAACGCTATCCGGGAACAGCCCTTATGACTTAAGCAAATGCTAACCATTAAATCTCCCTCTGGAATCCTTGCTTTTTCTATCGTAATGCCTGCCCGTTATTTCCTGAAACGCCTCGGGCTAGTTTAACTGAAACCCTTGTACAGCAAACAACTTTCGTAAAAGGCGCAGGAATCAGCCTAGATGCGACTTCAGGTTTTTGCTCAGACATTCTTCCTCGGCAACAGGCAACCTGTCCAGTCCGTTCAAGCTGCGGGCCTTCAGAAGGTCTCCGTACCAGAGCACCACCCCGTTGCAGCTCTAGCACAGAAATGAAGTCCTGAGGCACCAGGACGAGCACCGCGCTAGCAAAACGAGCTGGGGCATACCTCGGTTAGCTGCCGCAGCCTGCCCCTCGGGTCTGTGGAGTAAGGAGAAGGCAACACGTTACTCCCTTCGTTCACCCAACGCCGCTGAAGCTCCCCTTCCCAGCCCCTCCTCCCAACGCCAGCACCCGAAGGGGCCGCACCACGGCCGGGAGGGGTTTCTCGCCGAGACTCCC
>NW_008825071.1:7907205-7917029 GCF_000699105.1 Pygoscelis adeliae
GGGCGCCTTGACACGCAGGTAGCTGGTTAGTCCTGCTTCTGCGGGGGGGGGGGCGGTTAGGCCTTCTCTAGGACCTAGGGACAGACTTCAGCTTCACACTTAGCAAGGTACAGTTGTGTCTTCAGTGTAAGTTAATTCCACCAAGAAAGAACAATCCCTCTTTTCTTACTTACTAGAAGAACATAGTGTCTGTTAAGCACTGGGGAAAAAACTAGATCATGTTTGTTTAAAAACGTTCTAAGCATTTTAGCCGTTCAATGCGAAAGACAGTAAAGACGGAGGAGACCAAAGGTTGCTAGTTTAAAACTGCAACGGCTTTACCTGAATCTGTTTGTAGCAGGAGTAGCTTCCATGTTAAATTCTGCAACTGGCACTCCTCTGGCGGATACCTGAGGGGCAAACATAGCAGCAGGATACACCACGGAGGAGGTCCCGACCTGCAGGGACGGGGCGAAAAATCACGAGTGTAGCAGGCCAGTAGTTAAACAGACAGAACCAAACCAACCCACGAGGTAAGGACCCTTCTCAGAACACTGGATCTGCAAAACTGCTAAAGCATGGAAGATCCCTACAGAAATGAAACCAAATCCGTATCTACATTTAGCGTCACTGCGTATGTAGCTATTTAACATAGCGTAGGAATCAGGAATT
This sequence comes from Pygoscelis adeliae, assembly GCF_000699105.1. Classification (NCBI taxonomy): domain Eukaryota; kingdom Metazoa; phylum Chordata; class Aves; order Sphenisciformes; family Spheniscidae; genus Pygoscelis; species Pygoscelis adeliae. The sequence goes on from NW_008825071.1 coordinate 7,907,857, forward strand.
GTTTCTCCGATGCAACCCAGAGAAGCCTGTTTGGGGATTGTGACTGTAGCTGAACAAAAAAGTCCCACAAACAAGGTGGCGGACTTTGCTTTCAGGAAGAAAACCACAAGTTGTCCCTTCTGCTAGTTGAGATTATTTTCCGAAGGGTACACGATATTCTGAGCAAATGTTTTGGTCAGCAATCTAGAACCCGCATGCCATGTAAACAACCTCGCAAAAAAAGCAGCACATGATAACAGCTAGCTACGTTCTTACAACATTTTGTAACTTTTTTTTTTAAACTGAGCATCAAAATAATCCTGTTTTTTCACTGTTTGAGAAATTCCAATATTAGCTAACCTCCAACACCTGTGTACACTAAGTGTGGACTGCAGATGCCAGCTGAGCGAGATGCGCACACGCTGAACCTGTTAACTTCTGAGTAGCATACCTACGTTTTCAAACTTCATGGTCTTTTAATGTTTTACACTCGACACTAGGGAGTCCCTCAGGGGCTCTTGGCCCCCTCGGGGAAGTGCAGATGCATCTCCTTTACCCAGGAGGTGCAACCTCTTTAGCGTGGCTTCCCTGCCGGTTAAGAGGCTAGGTAACAAAAGCGTCACTCACTACCAAGCAGAGGTCGCATATCTCAAGCTCCTTCTCAACCTCTGTGAGAATGTCAGGATCCAGGGTTTCGCCAAACCACACAACGTGGGGACGGAGGAGCCCGTTGCAGCCATCCTCCTCACACCTGTTTAAAAACCACAAAAGGGACAGCGTTATATGCTTCTGACGTGGACATTTCAACCTGCAAAATGGCAGAGCGGTTTTCATTCTCATTTGGACACGTCTTACCTGCCCTCGCTCTTTCTCCCTTCTCTTTCACAGCCCTCCCCACACCCTCCTCTACCAAGTGCTGGACAGAAGGCAGCTGATGCTGTGCTACATGCGTGTTGGAAGTACACACACGCTGCCCGGTCACACAGAACGGGTTGCTGAACAGTCGTTCAACTCAGATAATCATGTCTTTCCTTTGCTCAGCTCCTGAAATGCATGAAACTTAAAAACACAGTATGTGCTACAGACCTCTGCCTCCATCAGCTTTAACAAACTGGCCAACAGGATTTTAAGGAGAAAGTGAACTGAAAGACAGAAGCACTGCGTTAGCCTCTTTTCCGTAGGAGCCAGATGAAAAATACGCTGGTTTCTTGCATCTGCAGCTAGCTAAAGCAAAGCTTCAGCCGTTATAAAAAAGCACCGTGGCGTATTTAGTGCCTGCGAGGGACTATGCAGGGGCTGTACCCCAGCACTGTATTCCAGACTGACCAACAGTAGGTAGCACCTGCAAAGTAACAAAATGTTTACTGTGTAGCAGCACTTAGTTTCCTGCTGCGATTCTCCTCCTACTCCACTTAGTACAAAACCTATGAATTTAGGCATGTTTCAGCTTGATGCTCAAGTACACAAGCATGCGATCCCTTTAGCACCGTGGTAACCTTCTAGTACACGCTCCTGTTGCCTGCTCTCCCCCCTAACGGCAGGTTTAGATTTAGACTCCGTTCTCTGGGGCAAAGTCCCACGTCTTTTTCTCCTGTAGAATGTTCCCGTGCCCTTCCAAAACTACGTGAACTGTAATACAAGCCTTTGAGATGCACAAAGCATGAAGAGGTAACAGCAAAAAACAAAGCAGTCCATACGTACTGAGGAAGGTCTTCAACTGGAATCGTGGCGTCTTCTGTTTCGGGATCTGGAGCCCTGAAGTTACAAAATTGAAGTACGTATTCAATCATACAAAGTGCACTTTGTATATTAATAAAAACTCAGTATTCTCTAAAGCACACTCTTCCAATCAAGGAATCTTTGCAACTTCAGCCAACTTCAGCACCTACTACACCACCCTAAAATACCACACGCAGGGCAGGCGGGCATTTGTCCAGAATTATCCCAGAGCTAAGCAGCTGTAATAAGCTGGTCAAAGTCTGTCAAAGGCACAGCAAATACTTACGTAGCTATCTAAAGATCTGGGGAAATGCAAAGGGAAAAAAAGCCCTAAAAATCTATGAGCATATGCCTGTCGCGCCCCCTTTTTTTTTAATGGTGAAAGAAAGAGAATGGCTAGAAAAAGGAGACCGAAGGATTCTTCTGCAACTTTTTAAGTTGCAGAAATCCTGGGAACTGATGATTCCCTCCTGATTGTTTCACACATGTGTATTTTGAGACCTGTAATCATGAGAATCTCACTGATGAGCTGAAGGACAAAAGCTACAAGGTGCTCAGGAGATGCAGAAGAGGACAATCCATCTATCAAGTGATGACAGTCCAATTTAAGGAATAAGCATCCGCTTTAATAAAAAACCTGGAAGGCGAAGAGGATGGGAGTAAACACGCATTCTCAAAGAGTACAGTCAGTTGATGTCCAAGGTGAGAGTTTCAGACCATCTGAAATTGTTGTCATTAAAACGTATATAATGTTGTGCTGACTTAGAGGTTAACAGTTATTCATTCACAGGACTTACGGTATCATGGGCTCTCACTGAAGTTACCAAACGGTATACCCACGTTTCAGAACAGTTGTGTAAAATTTAAGCATTAATACTACCAAGGGAAAATGGGGTGGTTGGCTGAAACTCCTGTACGCTCCTAAAATGGCCCCTTTTCTATTGAACAGCAGACAAAGTAGAAAATACAGAGTTTACAAGGCAGACGTATTACCCTTTCCCGGCCAATGCGGGGCATATTGGACTCTTGTAATTTGCAGCCACGTTTCCGCAGTTGGTGCATCGAGTTTTAAATAAACTACCTGAAACGCACAAAGAGAAAACATCAGGGATCACGCGATTGCTCTGAGGCACGGCTGCACGAACAAGTGGTCGTGTTCATCCCGGGCGGCCTTTATTCGGCTTTGAAGACTGTACCTTGTGGGTAACTTACTACGTGAACGTAACAGCCAAGCGTTGAAACCTGGCAGCATTGTGAACGAGACGCTATTCACACAGCGCGTACACGTGCTCTTGTTCAGCAACCCAAGGTGACCAGCCCCATAGTTAAGCACAGACCGGGCCCAGCAAAGACAGACGCAGCCCTTTCAGCTGAAAAGCCGCAGTGAACAGCAGCCAACAGTCCCCCTAAGCTAGGATTTGTCACCTCGTTCTACCTCACGACACGAGTAATACACAGCCTCCTAACAGTATCTCAGAGGAAAATCATTGCTTAAAGCATTACTGAGGGAGATGATTTCTGCTTATTTTTTCTCCCCTTAAACCAGAAACGTTCTCTAAAAAAAAATATATATATATGCTGTTTAATGCTATTTCGTTTTATGCGAACTCCCCAACCCCAAGACTTTTGTAGAGTTACTAATGTGCTGTAGAGATGCACAACATTACCAAGAGTTTAAAATTGTTTCTGTCTTGTAAAGAATAAGGATAATAAAAATAAAACTATACCCAAGGCTTTACCCTTGGATCCACAACTGCAAAGCAATTTGTGCAGGTTTCCTGTGTCGCCATCAGAGAGTAGCGGTGGGAAATCCCATTTAAACCTTTCGTGATACTTAAGTTAAGAAGCATCATAATGCTGGAGGACCGGGATGGGACTTTCTCCTGGGAGACTTTCACTCTGCGGCAGGGCCTGCGGAGTGGAGAAAGGAGGAGTGGGGGCACTCCTCAAAGGATGGAGAAGGGCTTCCTCACCCTCGTTCTCTCCACACCTGTACACTTCCTCAGATCCGAAAGCCCCGCTGACCCCCGTGGGCTGCACCTGCGCTGTGCTCCTCTGGCACTTTGCGGGAGAGGGGGTGGGAGCGAGGAACGCCCCTAACTACGGGGAAGAGAAAGGGCGTGCCACTGGGCGTAGGAGAGAAAGGTAAGGGAATCTCATCTGTTTCCAGCCCCTTCTTCCTCCTGTAGCCAGGGACCGCACAGGTGGGTCTTTGAAGGGCAGGACAGGGCCGAGGGAAAGCGGCAGGTAGCAGAGCAGAAAGCACCAGGGCTGGCGAGACCGGTCTTGCCAATACAGCTTTCACTGGTGGCAATACCGGTGTGGCACCACCGCTACCGCAGAGCAGAAGTCCTCAACGGATTCCTTCCTCCTTTCCTAAGCGAAATCAGCCGAGTATCCCTATCCGCATGTATTCAAGTGGATGTGGGGCAAAACTGAGCGAGTGGGAAGGGAGAACCGGTTCTTGCGTACTGTCAGAATCCGTTAAAAAAGAAAGATGAGAAATAAAGGGAGGCTATGAAGTACCCGAAACAACTTCCAGAAGAGAACAGGGTGACATTGTGAATAGCTCCGTGCAAGTTATTATCATTTTAAAGACAAATTTCTTTCCTCCCAGTACTTATCCTGCTCTCTCTTCTCCCCCGCCAGTTTGCTGGCCTGTAGCAGACAGGTAAGCTGATTCTTACCATGAATTTCTAAGAGGTGCTTTGTGCCTGCCTTTCTGTGTAGTTCATCAATGTTCTGAGTAATGACCACAACGCTCCTTCCTTGCTTGCTCAGTCGCCTTTCGCACTCTGCAATGGCGATATGCGCAGGATTTGGATGTTTACTCAACATCACTTCCCGGCGGTAATGGTAAAATTCCCATACACGAGAAGGGTTTCGCGCAAAAGCCTCCGGCGTAGCCAGCTCCTGGAAAAGACACAACAATTCATTCTACCAAGGAAAGGGCAAGAAAATCCCCTCCCCAGATGAAGCCTGCTAGCACACCGCCGTTCACGCTGCTACCAGCGTAACAAGGCAATCAAAAGAAGATTATTTATAACCAGATGCAGTTGACAAGACTGTAGTTCAACAGCCCTTACGAGGAGGACAAGTCAAAGTATCTTATTAAATGAGGAAATAACTGATATCAATAGCGTGGCACATGGTTTTACACAGTAAACTTAGACCTTATTCCGTGCTGCCCTACCAAACTATTAGGAGTTCAGTACAGCACAAAGGAAGATGAGATATTTCAATGCACGTGATTTTTGGCATTCAGAACTCTCTTTTCCACAGCAGCCATAAAACTCAGCATCGTGTGGATGTATTTTCCTTTGCTAGCAATTTCTTTCTGCCTTAAGTGTAACACAAGTCAAATTACAGCCATCGTCAAAACAAAAGTCTAATGTCTTGTCTTTTACGTGCCAGTAAAATCTAAGCTATGAAATCTAAGCTATACTTTTCACACTAACATTAATTTTGCCTTATTTTTGTTTAAAACGAGTAGCTCGGTCTAATGCTTCAATGCATAATTCTGCTGACATAAAAACGCTGAATACAAGCTTTCTGATGCAGAAGGACCAGGCATTTATGCACACGGGTGCTTTATTTGAATTGATAGTCACTGAAAGAAAAAACGCACCTTTAGATTCAAACCAACTTGAAAAATGCATCTCTCTGACCCCTTTTTAACTTCACCAAACCTTTCATGAGTGCTGTCATTAAAAACCATGAAGAAAGCAAACGTGATTGCAGCATTTGAGGTAGCAGTTACTGACAGCGTAACGGTTACTTGAAACATCCGCAGCACCACGCAGGATCAGACTCACGAGGCGCCTATACAACTCGCACATTTTGGCCCTCGCCGTTGCACCACTCCGCCCCGCAGTGCCTGCGTCCACCTCCTCTCCCACGCCAGCGGCTCCCAACGCTGGCAAGATCGCACCAGCAAGAGAGACAGAGCTTGTGGGAGAGTTAAAGGCTGTGAGGAACCCTGACCCCAAACAAACAAACAAAAAAAATCCTAGAACATTTTTCAAGAGTATTATGAGAAAACAAGATTAAAAGAAAACAACTAGTCGGTATCATCGGTTCTGTCCTTTGTCATATTGGTAAAAGGTTCTTAAGAGTTGAAAACAGGAAAGGCCCCACGGGGTAGGAAAACAGAGAGGGTGTCAAAAGAGGAGCAAACAGCTAAGCTGCGAGGCAGCAAGAAAACAAGGACGGCAGAAAGACCCAGAGCTGTCTGCAAAAACAGCGTTTTTCCCAAACAACCGATAAACCACAGGACAGAAAAGAAGTTGCAGCTGCAGAAAGCAGCGCCCCCCCCCCAGGGCAGGGGGAAGAGCTGCAGACACGGCTGCAGGGAGAGCTCTGTCCCCACCGTACCGCCACGGGTGCGCTTCCACCCCCTGAGGCACCCAGCTTCTTCTGACTCTCCCCGCTCGCCTACCTGAAGGACTGAGGAGCACAGCTGCGCAGACACGTGCCACCAGTACGTACCTGGGCTTGCCACTTTCTCCAGAAACCTCCAGCCCCTCTGAAGGTAGGAACTCCACTCTCGGCGCTAACACCGGCTCCTGTGATGATGGCTATATGCTTCGCTTTGGCAAACACTTCCCGAAAATCAGCCATATCTATGCGTGGGGAGGAAAAACAAACAGCTGTTCAGACGCTTACACTTTTATACAAGAGGCCATACAGGCAGCGCTGGCACACTTACGCATCCAGCAATGGCTTCCACATACACCTCCCATGACTTCAATTTCAGAATACTAACTTGTTTCTGAGTTTCCGTATATTGGAATTTGAAGGACAATTCCTGGAGATCCTCAAAAATGCATATGAGCAAGCCCGGTGGGGCAACACGTATTAAACTATGAATACTCTCTGTATTTGGAAGACAGAACCTTAAACTAAAACCCCACACTAGATGCTACCACGGTAACAACTACTGCTGCTGCCGCCACCACCACCCAGGAACAGTTTGCTTCCTAATTGTAAGGTAAGATCCTGAGATGAAAAAAATTTACATTTAGTTACAAAGTATCACCTTCGAAATTAAGATAATTGGGGAAAACGCATTTCCTTTTGAGGCATCTTGCCCATTTTCTAGGTTTGCAATTGTATTTTCTGTTTTTAAACGTACATTCCCTCCATTTTCACCTGCATGGTAAAGCAACTTGGGAAAAAGATGGGAAATTTCCTTTGAGTTTTTCCAAAAACAAGATTAAAAAGGAACAGGTTAGCTAAAGCGAGACAAAAAAAAGCTCTTCCAGTTTACTTCAGGTATTAATTTTAAAGCAACATATTTTAGAATCACAGAATGGCTGAGGTGGGAAGGGACCTCTGGCGATCATCTACTCCAACCCCCCTCCTCAAAGCAGGGGAAACTCGAGCTCAGTCCTCAGGGCTGTGTCCATTGAGGTTTTGAATACATCCAAGGAGGGAAACTCCACATCCTCTCTGGGCAACTTATTCCAGTGTTTAATCATCCTCACAGTAAAAAAGGGTTTTCTTATGTTTAAAAGGAATTTCCTGTATTTCAATTTGTGCCCGCTACCTCTTGTCCTGTCACTGGGCACCACTGAGAAGAGTCTGGCTCCAGTTCCCATGCTATTTCCCATCAGGTGTTCATACACACTGATAAGATCCCCCAGAGACTTCTCTTCTCCAGGCTGAACAGTCCCAGCTCTCAGTCTCTCCTCGTATGTCAGATGCTCCAACCCTTTATCATCTTCGTGGTCCTTTACTGGACCTGCTCCAGTAAGTCCATGTCTCGCTTGTACTGGGGAGCCCAGCGCTGGACCCAGCACTCCAGGTGGTGTCTCACCAGTGCTGAGCAGATGGAGAGGATCACCTCCCTCCACCTGCTGGTGATGCTCTCCCTCATACAGCCCGGAAGGCTGTTGGTCTCCTTTGCCATGAGGGTGCATCGCTGGCTCTTGGTCAACTTGTCGTTCACCAGGACCCCCAGGGACTTTTCTACAATGCTGCTTTCCAGCTAGTTGGCCCCAGCCTGTCCTGGCGCATGGGGCTGTTCCCCCCCAGGGGCAGGACTTGGCATTTCCCTTTATTTAACTTAATGAGGTTCCTGTCAGCCTAGTTCTCCAGTGCGTCAAGGTCCCTTTGAATGGAGGCACAATCATCTGGTCTAGCAATCACCCTTCCCAGTTTTGTAGCATCTGCAAACTTGCTGAGGATGCACTCTGTCCTACTGTTCAGGTTGTTAATGAAGATGATAAATAGTACTGGTCCCAGTGTCTTCTTCTGGGGTACGTGGGTTTTTTTTTTTTCCCCCCAAACCAAAGGCAGATAAGTTTTTATAAGGAGAGATAGTCACGGAAGGAGTCCAAGACCCACAGCACGAGCACTGTAGAACTGGGCAGAGAGCACTACGATTCTGATGCCCCGTCTGCGGTTGTAAACCAAACCTCACAAAGCCCTTGAACGTGTAAAGATCAGGCCAAAAGTCCTGCTCGTCCGGTCTCCAGCCTCTGACAGCAGCCAAACACTGATGCTCAAGACGGCAGAAAAAGCAAGTGCACCTGGGCTGCCCCACTGTTAGGGATTTTACTATTATACCTGTGAAGTTCTGTGCGTGGTTTTCAAATTAAATCACATCCTCAGGTTAAAAAACAAAGCCAAAAAAACCCCAAACAAACAAAAAGAGGGTATTTACTACTGCTAGACTGAACAAGGCTCCTGGGGTTACCCAATACCCCGCTCCCAAGTTGTTACAAATGCTCGAGGCCCTCCATAATTCTTGTACAAAGAAACGAGGAGTGAATTTCATTACCCATTAGGATCATAAAAAGGAAATGCAATTAATTAGCATGCATTTATGTGCATAAACCAAATCACCAGGCAACCATACTAACTGCAGCTATGCGAGGGGTTTTGGAACTATCCATAGAAGGTAAATTTTAGCAGCTGAAAAAAAATAACAACTTCACGCTCTTCTAAACGTTTTGAATTAAGCTATAGATTCCGCCTATTACAGGAAACCTTCTAGAACTTCAAATCTAGCTTAAACACCCGTTTGGGGTACTAAAGGAGACAAAGAGATGTCTTACCTGAACTAGGACGAGCCATTTCCAAGCGAACCTTCTGTTTCTTTGAAGAAGCAGCAGCCTTAAGCCCACAATACGCTTGGGAAACCAACCTTCTAGCGGTAAATTGGAAGAGACTCATCGGCGTCACTTGGAGGGACGTTACCTGAGAAGAAATAGACGAAACGCAAGCGGCCCGTTTAGGGACCGTGTTTCTGCAAGCGCCCTGTAAAGAATTCTCCGTGAAGAACCAGGTACAAACGTTACTCGGGGTTTTCTCCTGCGCATCGCTCAGCCAAAGAGTTTTACGTTTCGGAGGTATTCACCACCACGGTATTGCCGCTTTACGAGACGATAAAACGTTCCACGCCATCCAACAGGGCTGCCGTGTCTCCCTTTTGACGATAACGGCTATCGTAATGCCTTCAGTCCCCCCCC
>NW_008825071.1:7917717-7943900 GCF_000699105.1 Pygoscelis adeliae
CACCGGGTGGGTGAAGAGGGGCCGCAAGCTGGTGCTGGGGCGGGAGGGGGTGGAAGGGAGCCCGAGGTGAGCTGCTGTGGCACCGCAGCTCCCTCTCGACGTCGCGCTTTCCCTGCTTCGGTGCCCCACGCAAAGCGCCGCCGGAACGAACACGTTTTAGATTAAATGACGCCCAAGTAGGTCTGAAAAGCTGGACGCTTTTCCAGCGTCATCAGTCTGAGGTTCACCCTCAAGACAGCCACAGTTTACGCCTTCGCCGACGGAACTCCTGTCCGCTGCTGTGCTGACAGGACTTGGACGTTCACAGGGTTAAAAAAACCGTCCTGACAGCCTAGTTTCCGCAGTTCTTTTATGAGGAAAGCTGTTTTTAAGCTTGTTTTTCTGCAGAAACAAGACAGCAACTGCTTTCATCCGCCTCTTCCTCTCCACCCTTCCCCAACAACTTCAAAGCTCTTTTGTCCTTTTCAGTCAAGCTGAGGTTTCACTCATTTTTTCCCTTCGAATTCCGTAAATTACCAGCTAAACAGATGAAGAGGTCCCTAAAACGCGGGCCCAAACACGGAGAAGGCTGAAAGGCAAGTCCCGCCATACTGCAGAAGTGCTCTTTTAAAAGTCCAGCACCTGCTAACCAGCCCAGGCAGCAGCTTCTCCCGTGGAGCCCGTCCGTAGGTACAGGGCACGGGGAGATACAGGAGGGAAGCAAGGGGGGTCAGGGGGCAGGCAACGTCGAGGCAGGTGGGGAGGATACCCAGAGGTTGCTCCCAGGGGCTTTGCAGCCTACATTTCTTTCATCACGCTGCTTCACGGCGCTTCCTATTACTCACTTCGTAACGGCACAAAATGTTCTATCTCCAGTTGCAAACACGAAGGAGTGTAATGAGCAGTACTGGTTAATCAGTAGGAGTTTAATCAGAAGGAGTTTAATCAGCAGCACTGATTAAACACCGTGCTTTTGCTTGCTGGACTGTACCAGCTGTTGTCTGACCACTCTGGCTGAATCTCCATAGAGGCCTGCACGCTTGAAAAAACAACACAGAATAAATTCAGAAAACAAGACAAAGGCCGGCGTGATCTCCTTTAACACTCTTAACTATCCTGATGGTCAAAATCAGGTAATTCCGTCTGGACCGGGGAAACCACCCAGATGACAGGTTTGTTCCGGCAGGTCAGACGAATGAGGGACGGGCTCTGCCCTACATTGTTCAGTATTATGATTTGGGTTGGTTTGCTTTTTTTTAAATCGAGGTCTTAGTATGGATTGTACATCCTGCTTATTAGGCAGTGTATTTTAGATGCTGGTTAACATAATATTAAAAAAGAAAAGGCAATTTGCAGTTGGACTATAGCCATGGTTTTCTTCCACCAATTACGAAGTTCAAGACAGCAAACTACTGGTCTAACATGACTAACAGAAGCACTTTTCCTGTTTACGTACCAGGAGCGTTGAGGAGCACATCAACTAAAATGCTTGCATTTTCACATTACCTCATTGCACTCGTTAGATATGCTCCTTCTAACTTTAAATTAACCCAGGGCAGGGCATGTTAACATGCAAGGTTTGCAAAAGTACAGGTCTTTCACTAATAACAGAATTCACGATAGCACCGGTTATGCAAAATGGGTAGAGCATGAAACTAGGTTAGCTTGTTTTGGTTTCTTTGGCATGTATAGATTGTATACCCCAAGAAGCACAATTATCCCCGTGTTTCTGAAGCAACCCCAATCACGCATTCTGTATTATCAAAGGTCTGAAACAACAAACAGCCTAGTTTGGCTGATGCTAACCTGGTACAAATACTGCATCTTTGCCATAAGATGGCCACATCAACTTTCAAAGTTGTTTGTAGCAGCCTTGGAGAAATAGATTTATGCAAGTGTGTGTGCACATGCGAGAGTGTGTTTTTTAAAAAGCTTTATAAAAAGATTAACCTGGCATCTAAAATTAACTTGAAGACGGTGGTGTCGGGTGTAGGTACCCGGCAGTGTTCTAGGATCATCTGTGCCTGATAAAACACTTCTGCGTAAAGTGCTTTTTCTATTAGAGTAATTTCCTCCAGCAGCAGTATCATTAATGCAGCAAAAGCAACTCCAGGTGGACACAAGAAGTGTGAGATGTTCTGCAAAGGTATTCGTTCCACCAAAATCAATTAACACGTAAGAATCCTGTCTCAGAGGAGCCAATAGCTACGTCAAGGGCAAGCACACTGAACTTCATCGCCCCCCTCTTTGCGCCCCCCTCTTTGCACCCCCCCACCCCAGCACATTACCCTCCCAGCTGCCAACTGTGTTGTACTCAGCTGAGGCTTTTACATATTTAGCAACGTGTCTGTCTTGTCTGTCTTCCAGGAACTTGCCCCATCTCCCCTTGACCCACAAAACGCCATTCTCTGGCAGGAGTTCCCCAGCTCCGCTCCCTCGCCCGAGAAGGAAGGGGAAAGCAGCAGGTGCGGAATGTGTGCCCACAGGGGCTGCTGTTCTCCTCCTCTTAATGCTGCATGAACCGGTCAGTGCTAAAACAGGTTAATGCCGTCCAGTCTTCCACTCCAATCATATTGCCCTTCAGCATTTTTACAAAGTACTTTGCATCTGAGCCCCGTCAGCTAGGAACAGCTTACTATTTGACCATGAAACCTAATTGCACCAAATACAAGCAAAACATTTTTTTTTTTTTTAAATCCCAAGTAAACAGTCTGTATTCTAACACACAACAGGTCTGTACCAATTAAATACAGTATGGCAGTATATAAATTACAGTTCTTTACAGTAAATAGTAAAATACGAGAGTCCGCTTACTGTACACAACAATCAAAGAAAGAACAGCAGCTTTTCAGTAAGGTCCCAGGTATCTCAATCATTCACTTGCTAAGAAACAAAGAAGAACAGATACAGCAGGCCATTCACTTCACTCATTTTTTACCGTGTTACTTTACAAATATCCAGAACGCTTGTTCAGGCATCTACAGTATCTACACGTGGAACAACCTTCTTAGGAATTCATGAGCACCAGACATAAATCCCTCCATCGTTCCCATTATTAAAATAAACTTTACAGATTAAAATTACTTTAGCAGGTTCTATTTCATCTTGATAATAACCAGCAAGTAACAAGTGCAAAGTTTGCAGTCATGATCCATTTACTGCTTCTTTGTTTCCCCATTTCCCCCCCACACCCAAAAAACCAAACCCCCCCCGCAAAAAAACCCAAAATGTTGTCCTCTCACACCCTTGCAGTAATACTGGTTCTGCAGTCAAACTGCCCGGCTGGCTTATGTTAACATATGAAATGCCAGACGTATAGCTTCAGGCATTGTTAGTCATTTCAATCCAACGCCAAGTCAGCACAGTGGCAGGCCTCTAGGAAGACAAAAAAAAATACGAAGCAGTTGGATATTTCAGTGTGCTTAAACACAGAACATAAGGCTGCACGGTGCCCAGTGACTAAAAGAAACATGGCACCAAGTTATCAGTTAAAACATTTACAATAGAAAGATATAAACAGCAAATGTGTCAGTCTAAAACAAGTTCTTTGGTAATTAAGAACAGCAAACCGTAGCTTTTTTTTTTTTTCCAAATAGGGATTTACATCCTGGTTTTTCCACAATAAAATATTTTTTGTTGTTTAAAATATATCTCCCAAGTTGTTGCGTAACAAATAGTCCAGTACCTCAGTTATCTACAGATCAGCTTTAACTGTATTTTAGTGTGCAGCCGTATCTGCTCACTGGCAGACAAACTATAGATACACATTCATATATATAATATATATATAATTTATAAAAAATTAGAGAATTAAGTCAAGGACTCTAGAGAATACACATTCCGTATGGACAGATTAAAATGTACAATAGCTTCAAAAATCCATAAAGTTTTCTACACAGTGATGCGTGTAGTAAGTGCAAAAATACTGCAGTTTAGCTAATCCAAGATTTCCTGTTTTCCTGTTTCCTAGAAAAAGCAGAAGCTGCTGCATCTCCCGAGTGGCAGAAGACTTCTCCTCCTGTTTTAGGAGCGGATGATGAGCCTTGAAGCACAGAACTTTTCCGTTTCTCTGAAGTGGAAGATGCCTGAGGCCGTGAAGTGCTACTCCATCTCCTCGCGGAAGCTGGTGCTTTGCTGAGGCGCCCAGGACGAACAAAGACACCGTGTCGTGGTTTGCAGTGGAAATACTCTCTGCCTTTTACAGTTCCATCATGCTTCCCTTCAATGAAAATAAATGCACAGAATTAATTGCTGGTACTTTCATTAGCACAGACAATTGCAGCATTGAAGTGTAAGTACCTTTAGCTATCTGTCAAATAGCCAAGATTGTTAATGCTGAGTGATGAAGCCAGATGCATACCACACACTAGGGAGAACAAAACCTGGAAAGGAGGGCTTGAATTGTGACCAAAAAGATGATTTCCTAAAATATTATTTCATTAACTAACAGTTTAAAAAGTCAGGCATTTGTTCATTTTACAAAATAAACTACCCTCAAAACCAAATGCTTACAAAGCTTAAAACTTAGCTGCCGGAGAAACTTCTAGTATCAGTGTTAGTATCTATTAAACTACTAAAAACACAATCTTTTTAAAGATCTGAAGCATTTCTGTAGGAGTCTCTTGCTGAGCACTGACTTTTTCTGACCCCACCGAATTGAAGTTAAAGAAAACCTGTGCTCTAAAATTAAGCTTTCCCTGGGGGGGGGCAGGTGTGGGGGGGGAACGGGACAGGACAGACAGAGGAAATATCTCCGAAAACTACAGACAGCAAACCTATTTGGCAAGTGATATCCATTGTTAGTACTGCCCACAAACATGCATGTTGATTTTAAAAAAATCTGCCAACTTTAGGCTTTGCTTGTTTTTTCTGATCTCTAAAAATAGATGGGTACCAATGGGAACTACCACAACACACAAAACAACGCACAAAAGCATTATTCTGCATAAAGCAAGACGAACAGGGCTTTAAGACAGTGCAAAATTAATCAAAGCATCCCTATAAGCAGAAAGCCTAGAACTGGGTGTTTCAGATACCAAGCTTACGTGAAATTGGAAGTACTTCCCAGGAGCGAACAGCATACGATTGTAGTGCGACTTTAAAAATAGATCACGCTAGCTGCATAGATAACCCAGAGCATATTTAGTCTTACCCAGCTGAACATTTAGTTCAACTCCAACCCAGATTCCAGCTGAAAAATCCACCGTTCCAACGTATCTCACCGTGCCCATCTTATTACTTCCAACACAGACTTGTTCACCCACGGCCACCCAGCTGGGCAAGACGTGGGCTTGATCTGCAGAAGCACCTTCTTCACAATCGGAACCATCCAAGTGGTCCTTCCCAATAAAATCGTCCACGGAAGTATCAGGGTAAGTCTCAGGGTCTGAAGTCTCTTTTACCAGTACAGAACAAAAAGGGCTTTCCGCAGCGCCTGCAAGCCGGTCGCCTGCTGCTGCTGCAGAGCTCAGCTGGCCCACGCATGTGCTCTGCTCCTTGTCAGTGCCTCGGGGTAGCTCCGAGGCGCTCACTCCGTTAGAGGACACAAGGGAACACGACTGCAGAGCTGTCGAATGGTCGAAGTCCTTTCCATCTTCAACACCCATGAACTCTGTAAAGGAGTGATCTTCCAGAATGTCCGTCGTGTGCTCAACTGTTGCTTCGCGCGCTGAAAATTCGATTGTACGACAGGTATTTTTGCCATCCAAGGAACTTAAAGCCGAAAACGATCCAGCTCTGGGTAACTGCTGAGAGTCTGTGTCAGCGGCATCGAGGGACAGTGGTACTTGTTCCGTTAAGGCACTGTTTTCTTTCAGTGGTAACACAGGTAACTTTTCTCTCACTACCTCCTTTTCTGACTCTCGACATTCCTTGTTCGAAGAGGATCTTAAATCATGTGCAAGAGATGATCCTGAGGGATCATTAGAGTCCAGCTCCTTCGTGTGACTGGCTAGCTGGTCTGTGCTATCACTACAGGGGACAAGCATGTCAGACAGAGTAGCGTTAGAGGCACTGTGGGAAAAGTAGCCACTAGTAATACTGCTAGTGGTGGGGCTGCGGGATACCTCTTTCTCAAGAACACGTGAACTCATGAAGTCTGATTTAGAAGAAAGCCATTCCCTGTTCTCCAGGCTAGCATTGTAAACACTGAAGTCAGCAAACTCCTCCGGTACGTAAGGCCGGAAATTTTGAAAACTTTGTGGACTTATCAGCTTCTTATTAATGGCCTCCAACTCACTGTCTTCCTCCTCGGAGTCCTGCAAAAGAAGAGAGTGTTGCATGGGATTAGGAACCTACGACAGTAAGGTTTTCAAAATAAACTAACCTTCCTTGATTTTTTTTCCTTTCTAAACGTGGAAGAATATACACCTCTAATATTCCTTAATTGAAGAATGGAAGACACCTCTGAAAAAAACTGCTGGGAACATATCCTGTCTACGCTGAGATATTCAATTTTTAGAAAATAAAGATAAACTCTAAATAGTTCAGAAAATATAAAGCAATAAAGTTTGGCATAGGAAAGCCCACAACATGAAAAAGTTATATGTTTACATATTTTCATCATACTCAGTTTTTAAAACCATGTATTATAACCCCCCCCCCCATGATTTAGACTAATTAAACCTACTGAAGGTATTCTATAGAGCTAATTGACCACCTAACAAGATAAACATAAATATAAATGGAAGAGGCCTTACAGGGTCTCTACTCCAATACTGATTATTAAAAAGTATCCTGCACAATGGGATTTTCTATTAATCTGATACCAGTGAGGCTAAATAATTTTCTTTACCCCTACCTATCACACCTGAACACATTCACGATGTTTGAAAATAAAGGCAAAAGGATCAAATATTACAGCTAATATTCAAGGGAGCATTTGTATGCATACATGTACGTGCTTGGAGGGAAATGAGTGACACTGATCAACCTGGCAGAATTTGGACCAGTCTGTAGTTAGCTGAATCTTTCTTCTTTGTCATTCTTGAAGACAGGACTGATATTTGCTCTCTTCCAGTCTTCAGGTACCTCTCCCAATTGCTATGACATTCAAAGATAGTTGAGAGTGGCCTTACAATAACATCAGCCAGCTCCCCCAGCACTCGTGGGTATGTTTACTTAAACAAACATGCAGTTTGTTTAAGTGCTCCCCAACCTGGTGGTTCTCTACCAAGGGTAAGTCGTCTTTGTTCCACACTTTCCCTTGGGTCTCAGGGGCTTGGGATTCCTGAAGGCTAGTTTTACAGATAACGACTGAAGTAAAGAAGGCATTGAGTATGTTGGCCTTCTCCAAGTCATTTGTGACCAGTTCCCCTGCCCCATTCAGCAGTGCAGTTAACTAAAACATCCTCGTAGGTATATATTAGGAAACACATGTTTATGTGGCAAGATCTTTTTCCTAACCTGGAGGTGTTTGGGTTTTTTTCCTCAGTTTTTGTTTGTTTGATTTAAAAAAAAAAAAAAGATGGTCTAAATGACTTCACTTTTCTTTTATCCTGCATTTTTTGAAGTGATCGCTACTTGCTATGGCCCTTATCTATAACAAGGTCTCATTTTCACTCCTACCGTGTTCAAGCTCATAGCAGACATAATTCAGTCATGTTACCCATGCACAATGGGCTCTTAAGCTGAATCAAGATTTCCAATAATATTAAATTTTTGCTGGCAGAGCAATCAGTATCTGAAGAAGATGCATCTACTCGTCTAAGTATATCTGACAAATCCAACCATATTTCAGATAATTAATATTTGTTCAAGTAAAGGCTTGGCATCCTTCGCTTACTAGTTTTTACAACTCTGCTCCAGAGTTATTTCTCATACGGAATTTAGATGAAAGCTTTACTTTGCAATTATTTATTTCTCTGCAGAGGAGTGATAGTGTTATGAAATGTCACATAAGACTATTGAAAATTATGTTATTGAAAATCTTGTTCTTTACATCTGAAGTCTATAGGCAGTCCCTTTAAAAGTAATGGACAAAATTCATATCCACTTTTTTGACACTACGAATACCCTTCCAAGCACTAAGGCATTATGCAAAGCATCTTTCTTGCATGTTGGAGTATACCTGTTGCTTGTCTCTGAGGGACCTTTTCTCAATTATTCTGCTTACTCCTTCCCTTTCACCCTTATTACTTATGCAAGATTAAGTTTTGCTCTATGCAGAACCTTGTAGCTTGTTGTTTTTAAAATATTACAAACTCTAGTGTTTATCAAATACAGTGGGTTTAAGATATTACATGAACTCCAAACCGATAAGCATTTCATGAAGGAAGTATTTCTAATCGATACTAGCTAAACATCCACTTGAAGCCAAACGGCATTTTTATAACAGAGTTCTTTGTTTCTCCTTCGAATCCTGCAAGATTCCTTATTTGACTGAAAAAAAATCTTGGTACAGACAGGGTCCCCGTTCAGAATCAGACTGGATAAGAGGTGCTGTAAGTGAGAAATGGCTCTGCAGACACACAGACATTGCTGATTTGATTAGGGAGAGTTAAACAAGTAACCACATTGCCAGTCATGTGTCATTTCAGGGTTATCTATCATCGTAAATACAAAAGCTAAGGTACAGAGAAGCAGTCTTATTACTAGAACATGGGTCGTGAAGAATGCTGCAAATAGGTGACGAGACATCCCCTTGTGACAGGCAAAAGGTGCCCCTTGTGGGGCCAAGAAATATTTCCTTTCAAAGCTCCTCTTGAGCTTCCCGATTGGGAAATCCCAGAAACAAAGCAATGTCAGGGTTCTTCAAATTCCTGTGGATGTAAGACGTGGGGGAAAAAAGAAGGAAGCTGCCTTGTACTGCTCAGGTTATTGGTAGAAATACAGATAAAATCCTTGAAAAATTGGTAAAGAAACTGCAGCCGCTGCCCTGGGAAGTTAACAGAAAGACTATAATGAAAAGCAGATTTAAGAACTGGTAACAGTAAGAATGTGCCAGCAAGAACTAAGGATACAAGACTATACCTCAAGATTTAGCAGTAACAGAAGCAAAGTAAGCAAAAACACAGAGCAGCTTCCCTACCCCCTGCTTTGTAATGAACATACTGTGTAATTAAAAGTTAAAGTATTCGAGTTTTCAAATCCCTAAATTATACCTCTCAAGTAACCTCAAAGATGCAAATTCCCATTTTACGAATTTAAAAATCAGTAATACTTATTTAGCGGTTGCACCACTGGTGCTTCAATTTTCATCACCCACTAGGAGGATTTGCTCTTAGCCAAACCCCTCTTAGACGTGTTAATTACAGGCAGTATTCAAATACGCTCAATTTGAAAACATGTCATCTGACCATAACAAATTCCACTGTACTCACGTATCGTATAGAACATGCCCTTATGTCATGCCGTTTTGAAATAGCTGCAATACTAAACACATGGGGAACCACTGTCTGAAATTTTAGGTTGAATGCTCATTTCAGGCCAACTGAAAGAAAATATTTTTGTTAACCGCTCTATTTTTTTTCCTTTGACAGATGTGTTTTGAATATTCAAGAGGAGTTAAGAACAGATCCCAGAGAAACATGAGAAAAAGGCCAAACATCATTCTTATGCCTACTTAGATGCACAACATTAATTTAGTTATTATTAATAGCTTCCTGTATGTTTAGCTGCTTCACTTCCGTGGCATTTTTTTACATGCTGTAAGATGCAAGTGAGCATCACACCCGAAGTGACACCAATCATCCAGTGATTAATTAGGAGTATGAGGCTCTGTACCTTGGAGCGATCATTAACAGTATTGATTAATAATCTGAAAACTTCACTTCAAATCAGACAGAGAGGAGCAGGCAGCTGAAGTTTCACATGGAGCTGTGACGCTGCCCTAGTGTAATCTCTGAACTCATTCTGAGAGCACATCCAGATGTGTGAAATATATACTCCAGCCTAGATAAAACATAGACTTGCTCCAGTTCTGAAAAAGGCAGCGTAGCCTGGGAAGCCTACATCTTACAAAGGCTTCCTTCCTAGAGTGATAAAAAACCCCGGAAGCCATCATTTGATAAACCCAATGCCGTAAGCTGGCAGGGCTACGCAAAGCGGCTGCCTCAACCTCCTCCCCACTAGCGGCTCCTAGTTCTTGCCTGCCTCCCCGGTACCCACCAAAGTGTCTGGAAGGTGATCAGACAGGGGAGTAGGTCCAAACGAAATACAACTCCATGGTAGTCTAGCCATCAGCTGGATGGATCAGCTCCCTTGATCTGACTTACTATGCAACTGAACAAAATATGTTGATGCAAGGCAGAGGTCAGTGCACTGACTTCTGAGTAGGAGCAAGGAGCTAAGAATTGAAAGAACAGCTCCTTCCAGGGCCCTGTTGGCTACAGCAGGTCTACAGTGTTCAATGAATGAGTTCCATTCTAATTGGAAAAGCCTGGTGCAGGATGTTGCCCTTTCCCAGCTCTGAAAGCTTCTCCTTATCTTTGGAAAGCAGGACAGGCAAATGCCTGGGTTAATTCAGGGCATGCATGGGGTGGGGCCCTGTTTTTACTCAAGGGATTAAAACCGCACTGAAGTTGCTATGGAAAATTTTGTAACAACTTAGTTTCCAAGGGATGTTTTTCAACCCACTAGAAGATTTTGCCTTCCAAATACCTTCATGCTGTTTGCATCAGTGACTCAGTGTGAGTCAGCATGTCAGCTACCTTATGGAAAATTAACACGACTGAGAATAAAACAGCTGCTACTCAAAACCAGTAGCCAAGCTTCAAATATATACACCAGAACACTCAGGATACTTTGGTATAACAACCTACAAAATAGCATTTGAAATCCAGAGCAGATTTTTTTTAATGGCTTGGCTATATGGTAGGAATGAAAATAACTGTTGAATAGGAAGAATCCATCACTAGCACTTTGTGGTAAAAGAGGCCTATAATACTTACGGGAAATAATTTGAAGGTTCTGAATTTTAAATCTAAAGCTCTGATTAAAGCAAGTATTTACAGCCATGTTCAACAGCCCAAAAACCGAGTCCATCATACAGCAGAAATGATGATACGCTTTTTGTTGAAGCAGCAGTAAGAAAAGGATTTGGCAGGTGAAGATTAAAATAAAAGCCCTCCACCTCAATTCACCGCCTGAATTATGATGAAGACAGACTGCATGTTAATTAAGAGCGGCAATCTTATTTTAGTCATATTACTTCCACATCAGGCAATGAGAAGCTTTTTATAGTGTACCCACACCTAAATGCACGGTTACTTACACCAAATGGGATCATTCCATTTACTCTGGGGTATAGTCACAAAATCTGGGTAACATACAAGGTATATTAGAGTGACAACAACATGGTTCACTAAACCACCCTTTACTTGATCATTTGTGCCCTGTAAAAACTAAAACCTCCCTTCTCCCACCCACCCCACAAGACAAATCACGTATTAATATTAAAAAAAACTCCAAACCAAACCAAAAACCCAAAACAAAACAAACCAAAATGCAAAAACCCAGTTGAGTTAGTTCCAATGACAGATTGCATTTGCAAGCCAGGCAAGCAACTGTTCATTATAACCGTTAGTTACAATCAATCCCAAGTATTACAGCCACATTTCACCTTTTTTCTGCTGCAGGAGCGTAAGTGCCTTAAGCCCGCCACCAAATGGCCCTAAGCCCACCACCAGGCCTCGCAACAGAAACCTGTACAAAACTCACAATCTTTTCCTCACGCATGCTATTGCTTTCTACAGGCACGCTGCTGGCATTAGTTCCTGAAGGCACAACACAGCCAGCGCAGTGCACCCGAGACGAAGGCATGCTCTGCAAAGGTTAAGACACACAACACATCATACAAACCACAACTCTGACCACAGCGCTAAACACGTGCAAGTTAGAAAGGCATTAAGACGTGATGAAGGTGAAACACCCATGCTGGCCACATATACATCAACATTCAAGTTAATAGGTACAGAAACTCATGTGCTCCTCCCAACAGAGTTTTAGGTTGAGGAATAAAGGTCAGAATTATAACCACCCTAGAACACTGTTTCACAGAATCACGTTTTATCTATGAAAAAACACACCAACACCTTGCTGGAGAAAAAAAATCCAGGTTACTGTTACTTTAAAATATAACAAGTACCCTGTAAAGTAGAGTACTTACCACGAAGTGGAAAAAACCCCCAGTGTTTAACGTAAAAAAATAAACACCAAAACCCCACCACATACAACGAACAGCCTGATTAATTTTACCAGAGAATTACAACGTTCTATTGCAACAGATGCATGCTGCACACAATTTGCCAAGTACACAAAATCACTCGATCTCCTTTAAAAAAACAGGTGGTTTTCAAAGATTACCTCTTGACTAAGCAGAGGTCGGCTTTCAAGTGGGGTCTTCTTTTTATGTTCCTCTTTCACTGGCATTAAGGGCTTGAAAAACTTTGGTGGCTGAGGAGAAAATGCTTTAAAAGGGCTGGCCATTAAAGCATGGGAATTCTCTGTTACAACACCTAGGTAAAAAAGCAAAAATATTGTATTTCAGTTCTTCATATCTTGACTGCAAGAGCATAATTCAAAATAACTGAGGGTTAAGCCATCCATTTGGCAAGTTGCTGGCTACAGAAGAATGTCAATATTTTAGTATTCAACCACTGACCCAAGCATGAGAGAACACAGAGCTCAACAAGGGGAGATTATGCCCCTCTGAAGTCTGGAAACAGAAGGAAAGCAGAAAATAGCAGTATCTGCCCCCTCCATTCTGAGGCGCCAATATTTCTCCTTTTCCTCTCAGTCATAAAAACAGTGGGAAGCATCCTTGAAACTGGAACTGACAGCTCTTTGCTTCCTGTGCCTCACCTGACCTCTGCCCGCAACACTGCAATTCTGCCCTGGAACCAAGCCAGCAATCCTGCACGACCAGGATGATCGAAAAGGAAATTATAGGCAAGGAAGCAATGAATAAACTCTCAGTCCCGCTTTACTGCAGCAGTATCTCTACCTGTATTGCCTGATCAAGAAGAGCATGTTACAATTTGACCTGAGAAAACTAGGCACCTGTGACACTGACACAGCAGAGCAAATATCCAAACCATGTAAAGAACCTGCAAAAGGACCCTTCCTACTTTAATGAAAGCATCTTCATTTTCAAATTCATAAAATAACAGCAGCTCCTTTTTGGTTTGTTTGTTTGTTTTCCCTTCTACTATTTTGATTCACATTTAGCTTGCTCTTCTGCCCTCCTCTTGGTTTTTTGGACACCCCCAACTTCCCACATCCTTTCCTGGATGTCTTCATGCGTTTCTCCCTTTCTCCCCTACTTCCAGACTGTGTTTAGCTGCTAAAGCAAGAAGCTGGATAATGCATTTAGTAGGAAAAGAGCACTGGGAATTTAATTTTCAGTTTAATGCAGTAATTAAAATCCCCAAACACTGTCATTACGTATATACTTTAAAGTCTCACCACTGCCATCTTTGCTCTTGCGAGGTGACTCCCTGGGTAAAGTACCATAGCATGATACATCTTGATAACTGGAAGAACAGTCAGATATATCTAGGTGACTTTCAGACCAACCCTAAGAAACAAAAATACATAAACATGCATGCTGATACAGGCAAACGTGGAAAAATTAATAGGTAAACTCAAAAGCAGGTTGTTTTTTTAAAAAAAACAAACTGAAGGAATGTCAAGTTACTGACTTAAGACAATTTTCTGTCTCACACAAATGGATTGTTTAGAAGCTAATTAGCTTCAGTGAAGTATATTAAGTTTTGCTATAACTTCCCCCTTCTTAAATATCAGTTTCTACAATTCTAATATGAAGAGCAGAGAAGGACAAGAAGGTTTAATTCAAATTAATATGTAATTAGTGCAGCATTTTGAAGACACATTACGTAAACAGACCGTTAAAAATACTGTTTTCCTATTTTTTTCAGTTCTCAAATACATCTTGCTTCAAAGAGGGGGGAAAAAAAAATCTGAGAATGTGTGCCGTTTGTTGTCACATTTACATACCTTATCATCTTCATCACAGGCAGAAAGATCTAGTCGGCTACAGGATACCTACAGAACACCAAGAGGCAGAATGACAAAATGCCTACCTTTTATTTATAAAATATAATGCCTTGAGGAAACACTGTGATCATTTAGTCCTAACAACCTTTCTGTTAGCTCTTTTCAGATAAGATTATTTATAAGGACAGCTATGTTTGTGCTGTGTGAGTGGGTGATAGAACACATAAAATGCACACAAAATGGAAACTATCCCTTACACTATGAAAAACGTTAAAGGGACTTTGAAGTAAAAGTAATCTGCAACAGGGCAGTTGTCATCCTAAACTACTTCCAAAACGAATATCCTTGTAAAAGGAGAAGAGTTTTGACCAACCCTCCCACTTCCCTGTCCACTTCATTATCTCCTAGGATGGACAGTTGTGGGGAGGGGTTTTGAGTGACTCATTTTCATTCGTGACAACTTTCCTACAGGTTGGTTAGCCCTGGCTCAGAATAATCATTACCATATCACATTGTGCAAGCATTACATCAGCACACAAACGGCACCCCCCTGCCCCATTAGTACTAATTTACCAGAGGATAAAGGGTCCTTACATTGTGGACATTTGGAGTGCTGATGCTTCTGCGGATGTTTCTTGCTTTGGTGGAGAGCGCCTCTTTGACTGTGACTGCCTGCGTAAAGAAAAGAACACACTAAAAACAGTGCCGTGGTCTCCTCATGAGAAATGATCAAGCAGGATAGAAGCTTTTTTCAGCGTGGCTAACAGCAGCAAACGGGGCTTGCATTTACAGATCCTAATTTGCACACACAACCGCCAAAATTTGTACCTGAAATTCATTCTTTGGCCTTTGCCTGTTCAGGTTCTGCATACTACACCATTATCAGCTACAGTTACTAGACCCAGCACTATTGGAATTCTGTATTTCACAGAAGCAACTTAGTCTTACATTTATCCATCCAGTGTTCTCTAAAAAAACCCAAACTAAAAAACCACCTACACAATATTTTTAAAAGATCAATCATCTCTACTTGAATTCTCATAATCCAGTTCAAAAGGTGCAAAAAGTGCCTTTTCCTTGCCTGTCTTAGTCGTTCAAGGCTCAAAATGTTCTCCACTTGCAGCACACCACGTGTGTATTTTTCAATGTACGTTTCACCATCGGATGTGCCCTCATTCTCACTCCTTGCAGCCATCAGCGCTAAGGTCTCGCGATCCTCAATTTCTTCTGTAGCCTAAATTACAAGTTACACTGTTGAAGTTTTTAAAAACTAAAGCCTATTGTTTTTAATGTATTAATTCACTTCTTTAGACCATCTCAATCCAGAAATTAATTTGAATCGATAATCCTTAACTTAATCAGTAATCCTAATTATAATCAATGATCCAGGACTTTTCAATCCAGATGTAAGTGATGCTGAACTAAGAAGAGGTCATGCTTGGGAGAAGTTTTGCACATTTGCTGCAGTCAATGTACTTCTAGAAATAATGCATATATAACCTGAAATTGCATATGTTAAGGATTAACTAATGACAACTTCTTAGGCAAGGAAATGCAACTTCCTTCCCAAATCTTAGATATTGTGTGTGATTTCTCTAGAGTGTAAATTTTAGGTACTACCACACAAAAGTGACAAGACTGTTTACATTTTCATTTGTCCAGTTTTTTTACCTTTAAAATAAATTTTATAGTAGATTTACAATTTGTACAAGCTTTTTCTATAAAAAGCAACTTATATTCCTGCGAACTCATTTTCCCAGCTATTCTGTTTTCACTGACCTGAACATCCCTCTGAGTACCCTCTATATTCTCTCTGTAGGCACTAATATGATTTCAAAAATAGCCCTACTACAAGAACTCAGTTAAACACAGTAGAAGAGAAAATAAAATCCCTACGGTTTTCAACTGTTTAAAGATAAACATGATCTCACCACTGAACTTCAGGATATACACTTCGGCAAGCTGCCTCCTGTTAGCAAAGCAGGACATTTACTTCCCAATCAGTATCACCAACTGCAGTAGGTCATTCTGTTCCTTTCAGTGAATTAACCAGAGAAATATGGTACAATTTACCTTTGGTATATTGGATACTATTTCATAGGTCACTCCACAGGCATAATATATATTTTTCAAGGATATTCTCCTTTTCAGGCTCTGGGTAAAACTCTAGAAACAAAGTCATTTTCAATTATTGTTTTGACAACAATTATTTATGACATTCTAAGAAATAAAAGGTTGCAATGCAAAAATTTATTTTACAACAAAAGCACATTTTTCTGGACCGTAAGTTCCTTTTTAGCATTAATGATCCCTTTACAGGTGGATAATGATCCATTTAAGTACCCTTTACAGCCCTGTGCTCAGTATACAATGCTACTAAGTTCAATCAGTAACATTTTCCTCCCATTTTGCACTGATGCTCTATCCTCGTGTAGTAACTTGTAACTGAGAAACTGTGGCTGTAAGAAGTCTCTAATGTACAGACACCAACATTTCTTATTTCATCAGCCATCTGTTCAACAGGTACAAAATTCCTTTTGCAATAGCAAAGCATAACTCTGCTTTCTAGCCATAACTGAAATAGTGACTAGAGTTTTCACTGTTGTCATCACAAGCTTAGCATGCTTCATTGGCAGGTTAGTTAGCCCTTACATCACTAACTGTAAACTTCACTTTCATCTAATAAGGAATTTTAGACAAAACTAGCAAAGGACAATACAAGTACAAAAAGGCATGGAATTCAGCTGCTTAGTAAGTTGCTTAGTGGTACAACAGCTGTTTTGTGCTCCTCCCCCCACTGCACTGCAAAATCTGAAGCAATTCTGAAATATGCTCTTGGTCTCAATCACCTGGGAGACAGAAAGGAACATGATTTCAGAGAGCATCTCATTGCCTAAACCCGTGAAGCAGCAAAGCAAGGGGAACAGCGACCACCCTTGCAGCCACAGTAAATGCCCTATCCAAGATCATGATGTAAAAGTGGGTACAGAATGTATACATTTGGGTAGTGGCTGGAAACAAACCTAGTTTGTAATTAGCAGAGAAAGTAGCAAAGAGAAAGAAAAAAAGATATATTGTGTTTACACTGAACATACAAAGGCACCAAAGATGCTTTCAGGAATTGAGCGGCTCCAGTGACCCTATATTAGGTAAGCTACTGCAAACTTCTCTGAATCAAAGAACATTTCGAATTGTATAGACAAGAAGGTAAACTCCTTTCGTATTACAAAAGTAGCACCTGTTACACTCTGAACCAAATCAGCTTGAAAAATGGACAGTTCAAAGGGATATACCAGAAGTGCACCACCTCACTGCAACCTCTAATAATCTATTTTTCATTTGTCTTTCGTAAGAATTTGAGGGACCAAACTTATACAAAATGAAGCAAACAGCTAAGAAAACACATTCATAAAATTAGGGATAGCAAACAATAATAATAATAATAATAGTAATAATAGTAGTAGTAATAATAATAACAACAACAACAACTTCTTACCTGCTTGTTATAAATATTGGCTGCAATCCTTTTGCGTAGTACCAGTTCCATTGCAGCAGGATGGCTAAGCTGCACAGTAGTCTTCACTATCAAGTAAATTCTCTCATTTTGAGGCGTTACCCTATTCAGGTGCACTGAATCATGGACAGAGGAATCCCAGGCAGCAGTGGCTGAAACCTATGCAGACAAATGAAATGGAGGAAGGAAAGGGAAATCAAAGACTCAATTACTCTAACAAAAGGTATAATTTACAGGGATTTAACGTGAAGTAAAGCAATTCTTTAACGAAAGAAAAATAAGTATCATTGAACAAAATGGGGTCAAACCTTCTTTTCATAGTGAGGAATTTATCAGAAGAAGCATAAAAGAGGTGTTAAGATATTGGGGAAGACAATCGTGAACACAACCCCTGCCTTGTGCAAACGCTGCTTCAGAAGTAAGTCTTCACACAGAGGCAGAGAGGAAAGCAGAAGCAAGACTGGAGGAAGGAATACAAATCCTATTGCAACTGTACTACAAGTTTATCAAATTCAACGGCAAATCTTCAGTCTGTATTGGATTAGGTTATAAAGGCCTATACAGAATAAACATGCTCCTATCCTGCAGAACGTCTTTTTCCTTCCCCCTGCCTCCTCCCCAGCTTCGGCATCCCATTTATTCTGGAAATGGTCTCTTAAGCAACGGCCTGAGTTGGCACAGAAGGTGGAAGAAATGAGTTAAGAAATTCCAAAATGGATTCAGAACAATTCATTTCCAACAACTCCCAAACTTTATATTTAGAGAAGTAATTGTGTACGACAAGGAAAGTTTTATTTAAACATTAAGCTTTGCCTAATGTGCACAATAAATGAAGTAGTTTTCTCTGAAGAATCAAGAGCCTGCAAGAGGAATGATGAAGGGGTGAGGAAAGAAGAAGGGATTTTGAGTCAGGCAGTTGAATTACTCTTTTACCACGAAGAGCTACGACTTGTCACCTCTGAATTAAGGAAGAAGGGCTAACAAGTCATTATCCTCTTAAATTTTAAGCAAATAGGCCAGAAAATAAAGGCAGCACTAGATATAGATGGTACTTCTAAGACAAAAATATAATAGTGATTAAATACATACAAGTAGAAAGTAAAACATACGAAGAAAGCATTAACATAAGCTGCAGTTGTCAAGAAGGAGGCTTGCTAACAATTTACCTCATCATCACTGTGTTTTATGATCGGCAGATAAAAGAATGGACTCCCATGCTCCTTTGGTAGTATTGAGTTAACTCCTGATGCATGGGGACCTATAAGTTGTTCATTGGCACTGAGGTCATCAGCTAATGAAACAAATGTGCAAAGAATGAAATAGTTTTATACCAAAGGATATTAATATATAGAGACAAAGCTGTAATGCAAAGTTGTAATAAAGTCCTACCCATATTTCATAATACATTTAATCCTAATTAATCTTATTACTATGCAATATTTTGAAGACAATTTCAGCACACAAAAGGGAAGTAAAACCAGGCTAAGACTCAGTCTGAACACATTCTCACATAACCTAAACGGAATTCAAAACTATTTCTATATTCATAACGTTAATTTACCCAGCCAGAAAATTTCTGATTTATCCACCTTGTCAGTCTAACCAGCTTATCTCTTAGTTAAATCACTTCTGATGTATCAGGGGATCTTTAAATTGAGAAAAGCAGTTCTGGCTACATTAGGCTTTTAGCTAAACAAAAAAAAGTTGTGCAATGATCCATCAATCTGTTTAAATATCCTGTTTGATCTTCTGTCTGCTAATCTCTGCTGATAATGAAAAAACAAGTAAAAGTCTTTCTTGTGAGCAAAAAAAAGTGTATATCGGTTTCCAAAATCACCTTCTAAAGCAGGTATTAATGTGTTGCCTATATAAACATCTCTAGCAGCCCACTGAAGTGCTGGATGTGACAAGGCCTGTGGATCCTCCTCTGCTTTATGTCCAAGTTTATACTTACAGACTTGTTTCCTAAACAGTCCTTAAATGTGGTGCTAACTCTAGTCTTGTGTTGCTTACAGCGTATCTGTGTCCTGAGAATATATATCAATAGCCTTCTCACATGTAAAACTAAATACCTTCAAAGTGAGAACATTTAGATTCTCTAACAAAATGCTCACTGTAGTCCAAACACACTCTTCATTAAACCAGCTGTTTAAGCCTCTACAGATAATTATTCCGACATACGGAATCAGAAGAAAAATCATTTTACAAGCCGTATCAGACAGTGCCATTGCCAGGACTTGTTTTGATTTCTTAAACATTTCAGATTCATGCTTCCATTTATCAACTTATTGATCCAAACTAATTCCGCCCCCTCGGGTTTCTTAATCTGCCATTACAACATACCATTCAAATCAAGGAAGAGGACAGGTATATGTGTTTCCATTCCTGCAGGTGGAATCCTGAAACAAAACAAACTAGTGTCAACAAGGAAGGCAAATACATACCTAAGCTAATTTGGGCAAACAGATCTCCATGCAAGATTCATATTAACTGTAACCAATGACTAAACCTGTCAACATTTTGATGGCTAATTTGAATGCCTATGTTGCACAGACAAAGTTTTGTTTATCTACACATGCAGCTAAACGTAGCGCTTTACCAAAACTTAATTCACACCGCACAACATATTTCAGTTGCCGTGAGGATGACAAGTTTTAAACATCCTGTTTTGTTTCTTATAAAGTTAACTGGTGGTAGTCATCTCATACATAAAGGTTAGCAACCTTTCAAACAACTGGATATGTAACTAACTGGCAAGGCATAGTCTTTATATCAATAAATACACTTTTCGCTGTATGACCACAGCACACTTCAGGTATCCACCTGAAGGGGAAAAAAAATGGCGAGGAAAGATTATCACTACATCATTCACCCAATGAAGAAGAGATATTAGCTATTATCAGAGACATCAGTGTACACTTGATTAGAGCTGTATTTCTTGGCCACGCCTTCCCAAATCTAACATGCTGCGTTCCTCATTTTTGAATGTCAGTTCCAATGATCTTCGTTAAAACACAAATTTAAATGAAATTAAACGAGAAAAGAGAACACAACCTTTAAAATCAGAATTTCTTCCCTCCCCACCCCTTATCAATGAAATTATCACATGTTCTACCATTCATTTTTGAACCACTCCTTTTTTGAAAGGAGTCAAACTACAGGATAATTTTCTCAAAATTTTGAAAAAGTGTAAAATACTGTGTTAAATTCAAAGGTGATTTTCAAACCTTGAAAGCTATCTCAAAGCTACTTTATACACTATGTTAACTAAGCAAACGTTTCTTACATTCAAACCAGCACCTGACCTTCTAGCCTTCTGCCAGCTGAGTGTAATTGGTAGCATTACAGGAAAACATAGAAAGCTCTAAAATATCCTCAGATTTTTAC
Organism: Pygoscelis adeliae; assembly: GCF_000699105.1. Taxonomy (NCBI): domain Eukaryota; kingdom Metazoa; phylum Chordata; class Aves; order Sphenisciformes; family Spheniscidae; genus Pygoscelis; species Pygoscelis adeliae. The sequence continues at coordinate 7,938,554 of NW_008825071.1, forward strand.
CTTGTAGCGTGCAATGTTCATGTAGAAAAAGCTAACCACTCCAATGGTTTTTCTGAACATACCAATTTGCGGGGGCACCGGGAATTCCACTGCCTGGTGCTGGAACAAACACCGCATTCCGCTCTTCTGTCAGCCCTACCCACTGTTCAACCAGCCGGGCTTCTCGTTCTATATCATCCTCAGATTTTTCTACAGTGAAAGATATTAATATTATATATGAGATACATTTTTCGTGGTATAGGGAATAAAGTACTTATGACAGGGACTTTAAGCTTCAAACCTTGTTTGTTGCTGATCTTCTGAATCTGCTCATCCAAGTATTCTCTGCGTTTTATCAATGCATCAGACCACCTTTCTCGTACGAAGTTTAAATCTTCTTCCTAACATGGAAAGAGAAAAGAAAGTTATTAGGCTATGTGGTTAAGATTAAAGGGCAGTGAATTTTGTGATAAGTTCATCAGAATTGATATTAAACAGCTTGCGTGATGCAGAAAACCTTTTTCTCCCGAATGACATGCACACTGATTAAGTACCTCATCACCCATGAATGGAAGCTTATTTGCTTTCAAGTCTCAAATTCCAACAGGAGGAAAAGAAAATGTGACTGCCTCAGTTGCTAAACAGAATTATACACCATAGGCTAATTACTCACAGAAGTGGCAATCAAACTTTTTAACAGCATGTGGAATAGGAAAAATAGGTATCATCAGTTGATCATAAGTTCTCCTGAAGATTAGACAGGTCAGTACGCCCTCAAACCTGCACAAAATTCCGTTGCTAGCAGCTGCTATCAGTGCAATTAAAAGATTTCTCATGCAAACAAAACCCATCATGCAATCATGCTTTGTGGTATCACAGAAAATCTGCTTCGTTCTTCTCTGTGATAAGTCAGGAAGCGCATAAACAGCCCGCAAGAAGTTAGTACCTAACTGGTATCTTTGAGATTGCTGTAAAACCTAATACACTATCTTAAGGGATGTCAGCATTCTCACCTAACTGGTTTTACTTCTGTAAAGCTGCTACTAGAAATAGGACTTCTTTGTAGAGATCTGTAATGTGTTTTACTTTTTTAGGCATTTCCTCTTTTGCCCTTTGTCGCCTTTTAAGTGATTCTTCTGTTATGCTTTCTAAACTAAGACTGTTCTATATTTACTTATCACACAAAAAGCCAGGCTCAAGGTTTGTTTTCGTGTAGATTAAAAAAAATTGCTTCACTGAAGCTTCTGTATTCCCCACACTCGCATCCTCTCCTCTCTCTCCCACTAGCATTTCAGAAAACTGTACAACTTAAAAGGTTACGATGTTTTCTTTAGAAAACAAACAAAAAACCCTATTCTGTACGATTTGGTTGGGAAAGATGCCTGCAACTGCAGGTGGCTGTTCTTTTCCCTATGATATTCAGTGGCAACTGTTTTCATTTTAAATTAAAGTTTCTAGGCTTTTATTCACATAGCAATTCATGTAGCCAGTTAGGAGAGCTGACTGCTGGGTACTAGAGAAGAGAGCACACTGCATGAATATGAAGTCACAAGGTAAACTGAAATAGCAGTGTTTTATAGCCCAGGTAGCCTCTTAAATGCACAGCGTATATATATTTCAAAGCCGCTTTTGCTTGCTCCAGTACGCTTGTTCATTTGAAAGTTGCTGGCTATTAGCATTAGCTGTGCCCCATGCCACAGGATTGACAGCAACAGCAGCAATACCTGGTAACTATCCATATCACCACCATCATCCTCCTCCTTCTGGTAGGAGAAAATAAATTTTGTAAAAAACAAAAGAACATGCATTTCTCTCAACAGAAACTCACAGAAATATCCCAAAAATGAATACAAACATTTCTGCCACAAACAAACTTATAAAATGTTAAAATTACAACACTCAAATAACCAAAGTCTTATTAACAGGTAGAAACATATTTTTTTTTCTTTACAGACTATAGAATCTCATCCATGATTTGAGTATTAGTGAATACATTTATAAAAAAAAAATCATACAATACAGTGCCAGAAAAAGGACTGAGCAAGCATATCACCAATCTTCACGTTTTGCAGTTTCATCTGTGCGGTTCTGAATGCAACCCTTCTGACAAAAGACACCTCGCTTCCCTGGGTGGCCCATTCCACTTGTTCTTTGCCATCACTGTTAAAAGCATGCTTTACTTCCAATGTGAATTTGTCCAGTATCAGTTTGAAGCCATTTATACTTCTTAAGAACTTTTTCTCCTAAATGAAATAGCCCTTTCACATTCAGCAATGGCTATTTCTGATTCTGATCAAGTAACAGCTCAGTCCTTTTTGAAAAGATAAACAGTATCTTCACCATATGACATTTTCTCTATTCATTTTCCTTTCGGTTTTTTTTCTGCTTTTCTCCTCCTCAACTTTCACCATCCTTGTAAGGGATGGAAACTAATGGAGCTAGGAATCTACTATTAATTACACAAAGGTAAAAACAATTTCCATACTGCTGCTGTTTTGTGTATACTCAAATACCATACTTGGCTCTTTATCAGTTACACACTGAGTTATAAAGCAAAAAAAGCAGCAGATTTAGCACCATATGCTCACATTATACATATTAGCCTCAAACACACGTAAAACTGCAAAATTACGTATCATGTATCAGTGTGCTAAGGTCCCTTATGGAACTATGTTGGGCTGGCTCTAGAATAGCAAAACAAAACCAAAAAAATAAATCAGCGCATGAAAAAGTAACTGTCTTACCTGGTAGCTGTCCAAGCCCCTTTGCAGTTTGGTTGATCTGGCAGTCACACCACCTATGGAGACTGAAAGAATTGCTTCTACCATGAGAGGCAATGTTCCCGAATGTTGTACGGGTTTCACTGTCACCTGAACCCTGCGAGAATGACCCTGAACAGGTAATTAAGAAACAGAAAGACAGACAGAGAGGGAGAGAGAAAAACAGAGAGAAACTAAGAATAAAATTCAGACCCAATTTAAGCATGAATAAGACGACAGGGAAAGATACATACCTGCCTAAGCTGGAAAATCCCCCCTGTGTTTACATCTTTCGCCTGATGGAGTTCAACTGCAGTATATTCTCCCATCTCGTTCAATTCTTGTATGGAAATCCACATTTCTATTCTTCGAGTTACTTCATTCCACCTAAAAAGACATCCCCCCAAAAACTAACGGTTGCCTCACCAAACTATGTTTTGTGCACCACAGGTATTAGAAAGCCTTTGGAAAACCAATGGAAGCATTCACGTGTAATTTATTTGTACCTGTCTCTCAGTGTCCTAGTTTTAGCATGAAGAGAATCAACTTCCCAAACAGAGCTGCCATTGCCAGTACATCTGTGACCCCACACCTCAATAGCAAGAGCTCCTTCTGAAATGAACTCCAAAAACTCCTCTGTGACATTCACCACATAGTCCTGGCAATGAGAAAGACAAATGACATACAGTCAAATGAAATAATTGTATCTCCTCAACCAATTTGTAAGGACACAAACAACTAACAACCTGCATGGTAAAACCATACAGTTTGGATCATAAAGCTCGGCTCTGGTCAAGAAAGTTGTGAAACATATCATCTCAGCAACTCCTGCTTCTGCATACTTCATTTCATGCTCTGAAAACTTCCATAAAAACAATGCCACAGTTCCAATGCTCTTTTTTAAGTTACTGAGCTTACTAAACAAGTATATAATAAGATGTCATTATATAAACTATAGTTTCCCTCATGCATTACAGATGACATCTGAATTTAAAAGACCACTAATTAAAAGATTTTTTCATTTTGCTGCATTTTGAAGAGGTGATGAAGTGAAATATTACAGCATTCTAAATTATAATCAGAAGTCATTGGTTATATGACTTGATTCCTTCCTTCTTCCCCCAGCGAAACAAGGCTCAAATTCTAAATAGCTTATCTCAAACATACCATCCTCCCAGTAACGCTATTTCATAATAAAAATAGTTACCTTACAGTGAGAGAAGGTCACTGTAAAATGAGCATCCTTGCTCTGAGGTGAAGGCACATCTGGATCTACCACTGGTGCCGCTACTGTTGACTTGCATTGATCCCAAAACGTATATTGACAGAAGACAAAGTTGGAGAGATTAGGTGGCAGTCCGGTTGCTTCTTTTATTTTCACCTGAGGAGACAAAACAGATGTTCTCATAAATATGATTGTTTCTTCTTCAACCGTAAATTGTTCAAAACCTAAATATTTAAATCCAAAAGTACCAACAGCCAAGAAGAAGTACCCACACCCTCCGATTGCTTTCTACGGATGTCCCTATTTAGGAAATCTCTATTTTCCACATACAGAAATGCAGGTGCAAGGCAAGCAGTTACATGCATCTAACTAGCCCACCCATGTACATGTCTTCTTTGAGGAAGCTGATAAGCTCAAGTAGAGAATGAAGCACTTCGTCACAGAAGAAATGAAATACAGACACCACCCGTAGATACTACATTAGATGATCAAACAAACCATAGGAGATGGTTACACGGAAAAACTGTTTCCCCTTCTGTGTCTGTCAAGAAGGGCAGTCCTTATAATGTCAGTAGTTATGACGTAGACCTGCATATACTAGAAACTAATGTGAATTAATTCAGCCACTGGCAACCACAGCCAGTTAGACTGACCTACACTGAACCAGAACACGAGAAGTCTCTCTTTCCTTTTCAGAGAATTTTAAGCAAGCAATAGCCTACATAGCTTAGTACTTTACATCAGACCGACTACATAGTTACAAAGGCCTGAAACTGTTAACTTCATCATGTGTTCTCACTTACCCTGCAGGAGAGCTTTTTTGCTCTATGGATAATTTCTCCATTGTTATCCACGACTTCCAGACTCCCACTCTCACTGGAGTTCTCAGATGAGTCATCTCCTTCTACTACACGTTCTGGGACAGACCCAGTGACTCGCATTACTTCAACATGCAACCGTCCTGCAACCTAAGGCAAGACAAATACTAAGAACCTGCGCGCAAGGGACTTAAAGACATTAAGACGGTAAATACCTAACTCTAGGAGGTGTGCAGAAACAGAACTGAACACCTCTCAACCACCAAGTGAAAAGCAACAATGTCAAAAAAGAGGAGAAAGGAATTTAAAAAAAAAAGTTATTTGTATGCAGAACTACTGGCCTTTTTAATTCACACACAACAGAAGAGGCATACAGTGTCGTGACTGTACATCAGAACCTTAATATGCTGGGTTTTGCTCAGTTACCTACACTGACACTAGGAATTTTATTCTACTATTTTAGTAGCTGGGCGACCGTAAACAATTAAACAGAAAACATACACAGCAATTTGCAAAACACTTATTCACTGTGAAACAAGACACCACGCATCATTCGCTTGTTTAAA
>NW_008825071.1:7943949-7947113 GCF_000699105.1 Pygoscelis adeliae
GCCCGCCGTACGCCAGGGCGCGGCGTGGCTTTACCTCCCCCTGCTGGCTGATGATGGGCACGGCGTACTGCAGCTTCACCTCGTAGAACAGGCACTCCAGGAACACGTTGGCCACGCCAATTAAGTTGTGATTCTCTTGCGCTTCGTAGAAAGGATCACCTCTTCTGCCAACGGGCTTCCTTATCTGTTTCAAAGGTCGGAAAAGTTATGTCAAAAACTGTAAGCGTGGGAACGCAAAAACCAAATAACCACGTAGTATGAGATCATGGCACAAAAACTGAGTCACTACCAATCTTGTCCGGTCCTTCCTGTTACACAAGTAGAAAGAGTCTAGAAGCGTATCACAAATCTGAAATCTTTGAGATGAGACATGGTACAATCCTTTCTTTACTATGGGGTATAGTAGTACGATGACCTACAATTTTTTTAGTGATGTCAAGACGAAGCAGATTTTACCACGAGTGAGCATAGCAGCCATTGATTTCAAGAAGTTTCACCTTACTTTTCTGCTCTGTTTACACTTTTTAAATGAGAGGTTTACAAATCATCCCCAGGTTGAATAGCTGGTCTGGCTGCTGGGTACCACTACAAGGGCAAAAGGGAAGATGCAGAATGACTCCCGCTTAAGCCTACAAGTGTTCTTATGAGTCCCATAGAGCTGAGATCACATCTGCAGCATTTTCTACGCAAGTACCCCATATACAGCCACAAAGAATTCACGCAGATTCCTAGCACGATACGCACTCCTCAGTGGACTTGTTAGCTCCTTCCCTTCTCCTCCTCCTTCATCTTCAAGACATGCATTTGACCCACATGTTTCTACGTAGCACATAGAACACATGCATTATGGACGATGTAGGTCATGGCAAGGACAAACCTAGCTCAGGCAGACGTTATATATTCAAAGGATGTGCTACCAGTTCTCACTAAAGTCAGCGGCAAAATCATCGCTGTCTTCAATGGGCGCAGATGAAGTGCTTGACCTCCCCTGTGTTATGATTTTAGAGATTCCCACTGTCCCACCCAAGGCATGTAACAAAGGCACAACAGCTGTTCAAACATATTTGAGAATGATTCTTGATACAAGTAATTTTGGTGCTCCCTATCAGCCACAAGACAGCAAGATATACTTCCTATGCCCTTCCACCTGGATACTTAGAGGACGTCTTCCGGAACACCAAATCTCATGTCTATCTCTTGCCGGTAAACAAGCAAGCTTTTGACAAGTCTCACGCTTATTTCTCAAGGCTAGCCTACCACTTAAATTCTCAGGAAACACCACTTAGTTTTGATGGAGATACTGATGTAGACTAAGTATCTTGAATTGATTTCTTCACGGCTTTAAGGTTGGGGGATATACAAATGAAATTACAGAATATCTCACATTTTAAGATCAAGTTCTACTCCACTAATGTGTTCTGCACCTTGAATGTATCTAAGCAGCATCCTTGCTAGCTTTGATACTGACCGCAATTTAATCATTTTATTTCTAACGCTGCTTCCATTCAGAGCTGGTGCCTATCTGCATAGCACCTATATTATGCCAGGTAAACACATGCTCTTAGTGGTATTACGAGTCACTACCTCAGCACAATTATATCTGACCTCAGCACACTTATATCTGAGAATATAAGTGAGGACAGGACATAGCTGTGTTTTATTCTGCATGGGCATTCTGAGTATTTAGTAGTATTCATAGTTTTTTGGGTTTGTTTTTTAAACCACAATACTGTACCCTCTCATATACAAAGTCATTGCACTTTACCTGTACAACATATTAAAAGGGGTTAAAAGAAAAAACTCCATCTCTGATCCCTTTCAGAAAATATATACAATACCTCAGGAATTTTCTCCTTCCACTCTTGGTAGAGGTCTCTCATGTCAATCAATTTGTTCTCTAGTTTCTCAATAGTCCACACTTGAGTACCTTTTCCTTTTCTTCTCACTTGAATAGCAGGCTCACTTACTATTGCACCCCTCTAAATCAGAGGAAAAAATAATCACTGCAGGAAAGGTGCATGTAAGTAGTTTAACTCTTCACTCAATTTGCATTCCTAAAAAGGAGTAAAATACAGAACATGCAGCTTCCCTCTGCATGTCAGCCATGCTATCTCTGTCCTCAAACACAGCATACCCTATACATCTCTGAGGATCCAGACTTCTTTGTCCTTCTCAGACAACTACCATTCACACAGGAACATTAACACTCTCAATCAAATCACTTATGACAAGCATATTATTCTAATTGCTAGCATTATATTTACAGCAGCACTACAACTAGAAAAGCCTTAAGACAAAGAAATTGTAGGCATCTGTAACAAAAAACAGTTATTTTTGCAAACATAACTAAATGCAGGTTTTACAGCAACAGAACACAAATGTCTGTTCACAAACTGCATACGCATATGGTGATCATACACTTCAAAGTACAGTAAGAGCCATACTTAATGCTATGTTCCCATTTTTACTTATAATTATTCACTTTCAATATATTAAAGTCAGGTAGCACGCATATTTTGCCTATGCATAATCTAACAAGGGTAACATGTTATAGCCTCAAATCAGATGAATGTTATATATATCTACATATTTTCGATTAGCCATAAAACGACATTTTCCAACATTCTTTGCTGTCATTACCTTTTTGTTGGCACTGAGGTTTTCAGCAGGGATCTGAAGTGTTACTTGATAATCTGTTAGTTTACCCATTTCTTCTGCTAAGAAGTTTGCTTCTCTCACCAGTGTATTTGCCTTTACTATCTGCTCTCGAAGTTTAGCCAGGCTCTGTCGAAACAATTCATCCCTGTGGTGCAGTAGGTAACATGAAAAATACACAGAAACCTATTTCTATTATTGGAAAGCTGCAAATAGAGGTGCTAACAAAGACTTTTCTGAAACAAGTTGAAGAAGAAATGCTGTATAGCACTGTCAGCAAACACATATTAAACAAACATTACTGTTGAGATAAGTCTAGCACAGTAATGCCCAAATAAAAGAGCACAGTACTATGGGAGCTGTTACAGTGATGATTTCTTAAAAGCCCTAGGGACATTCCTAATTTTCAATAAATGAAATAATTGCAGCTGTCTTTGTCTTTAATCTGGAGTCCTGTTCCACCGAAACTACCAGTCCCAACATGTGAAACCTCATCTAGATAAAACCCG
>NW_008825071.1:7947134-7967744 GCF_000699105.1 Pygoscelis adeliae
ATCACTGCAGGCCACAGCTTTACATCACAGCTAAAGATTCTGCAGTGCTACAGACCCCCAAGACCTCCCTCCTTATACTTAAGCCATCTCAAGTGTACACATTAAAAAAAACCCAAAAAAACTTAAGTCCTATATACCCAAAGTACCTTTTAAGTAATAGGTGAATGAGCACAGGTTAAAGCTTGTGCACTCCGTACAGCTAACAGTCTCGGGACAAATTCCAAAAAGGTTTCTAGGGCCTGTCTGAGCAAATCTGTTCTAACATAACACCTGGCAAACCTGCTATGACACATACTATACCTCCACCTGCAATATTAAGATACGCTCTCATCTGGGGTTCTCATCTTTAATTTGCCTTTTAAAAGTATCACAATTATCCTCTGGGCAAATGTGAAGTCCCCCTTTCTGCTTTTCTTTGTAATCCCAACAGCATTTACTGCATCTCATCATCTTCATAAAACTCATGATCAAACTTCAGATATTTCAGTGACCAGCACTCCCCTGTATGATTTTTTAGCTTTTCTATGCAAAGTCCTACTGAAATACAGTACACGTTGTGCACATACACTTCTAATTTCTGCAAAATACATTACATTACGGACAAGCATAGGAGGAACAAGTAAACTCATGGGCCTTGCTGTGAATACAGGCAAAGTTTGCCTATTTGCTTTTATTCAGATAAGCTTAGATCTTTTGTATGTCTTTATAGTACAAACCACAAACAGCTGTTAATATGCCTTTCAGTCCCCAACAGAATTCTTCTTGAGTGGCTATCTTTTTTCAAAATATCACAAAGAACAGCTGGGTAATTCAAATTGCACTCTGCTGGTTCCCTGACACCATACCAAAGTGGTAAACGACCAGCAGTGTTAGAAGCAGCCCTGACCTTTAGTGCCTTCAACATGCTAAAACATGCAGCTTTGTCTCTCTCCCCTATTTGGCCTAAGTTTGTAACAGTGGTGGGTTTTGTTGGATCATAAACAGCTCGGATTTTTAGTCCACTTCCCCCGTATCTGCTCCCGGCATTATACGGAAAATTCCTTTCTCTCTGCCTCTTGCTTCTGTTATCCGGGCCATCAAGATTAAACGAGCAATTCCAGACCATGGGAGTGACACATTCCACAGACAGCTATAATTTTGGATTCACCCAGGAGATGAAGGTAGAGTCAAGAATTACTCACTAAATAGTACTTAATACTGAGAGTGCATTACACCTGCAACCACTGCAAGACAGCTGCCTAGCTTGAGAAACAGAAGGCAGCTTTGATCTGTAAGCGCTGGACAAGCCACGGGACTGAGCTACAGCCAGTCCCTTCCTCGATCCGGGCAACGGCCATCTGGTGAGCTTTTCGGGGAGGCTCCCACACCAATCTTGCCTTAGCTAGATTCTTGAGAAAGGAATGGTTTAGCACTATAAAGAGGACTTATGAGTAACTCGACCAATTATTATGGGTAGTTCTGATTACAGTCGTGTTTTTCTTTATATAGCTGTGCCAGCACCCTTCCAGAAACTTAAGCAAAAAAAAAAAAATGTTTCAGATAGTAAGAATTACGAAATCCTACACAAAACATACAACAAGCTCCATCAGGATATTAACTGAAGCAAATATCCACTGAACATGAAATCCTGAAACAATCATTTAAGCCAAACACTAGGGAAACTTAACATCTGACACTCACAAGGTGTCATTGCAAGTCTCTGCGATTCCTAATGCCAACTACGGAATATGCTGAACTAAACCTGTGGTGCAGTACACCACCGCCCTGCCTCACCCCGACAAATTAAATTTGTTCAAAGTTACAACGGGTTAACTTCATGCCAGCAGGTTTTAACTCCAGGTCAGGTATCATCTGTCCTTCCATAGCCAGCATAAAGCAGGAATAAACTCTGCGCAATGTGTTCTAGCTGATCTGACAGATACAACCACGTGCCTACATCCGATACCTATCAAATTAATTTTGCTGGCCGATCCGGTAGAACTCAGCTTCATTTGCAATGGCAACAGAGCGACAGCTAAAACTGCACTAATCAAATCCCGTGCAATCCAGACACTTGGCTCTTTTGCACGTTCTTCACATCCAGTCATCCCATTTTTTCCCCGCATTTCTTGCCCTCTGGCCAGTTGGCCAGTAAACACCTTCTCAGCACCATGTTGCCATGCTTTTACAGCAGAAATCCCTCAAAGATTTTTTTCTGGTTTCTTATTTAAGAAGATTCAAATTTTTTGCCCTTTTTTTTCAGAAGCCCAAACCTCTTCTAGAACTATAAATAAATAAAAAGTATACCTAAGAGGATCTTCTGGAGGACAGGAAACTGGTAATTAGTTCTTCCAGAACTGCTTATTCAATGGCAGTGCCACCAAAACATTATCAGACTCCTTACTGATAGCTACAAAGAGCATTCATTCTCCTCTTTTTTACAATGCAGCAAAGTACAGTCTTCAAGTAGTTCAACAGCTTACTCTGTATGAGTAAAGCATTTACCCATGAAATCCAGAGGCAAAAATGCTTGTTCAAGGCACAGCTCCTCCTAAGAAATGTCTAACACCTATTGAGAAGAGAAGGCTGGCAGAACACTTAGCCTTGATACCACTCCAGATTCTCATTTTTTATGTCATTACAGGATTGTGGTGGTTGGCTAATTTTAAGTTGATCAGTTACAATTTTTTCTTCTCAACTCTCAAGGACAGGCAAGAATTTTTTTGCTCCTTCCTTTTCCCTTCTGTTGCACTTTTTAGAGGTATGGCTTCCCTTGCCAGTAAGCCCGGATCTCATCTCTGCTACTGAAGTGGGTTATCAATGATTTCTTGCTGGCCTTGCTGTGCTCAAAGCAGTTCTGAATAGCAGTGATTCCAACTAGCGTGCTTCTCATTTTGCACTCCTTCTGCAGCCCTAAAAGAGCCTGCAAATCCCAACTATGACTCTGCAATGCTTTACATTCAGTTCCCAGTGATTCTGTTTTTAGCTCTTATGGGGCAAACAATTATTTTAATTAAAGCTGAAACACGCTTCCCCCTGTACTTGCCATGGAAAACATTCTAGTCATCACTGGTCAACAGTTTGTTATTTGTTTAGGGTTTTTCCCCAGACCAAAGTGGGCAGAAAGTACAAAACAAAACCTTGCACAAAACCAAGATCTGTTCTGTTCTATTTCTAACACTCTGAATTTGAAAGCTGCAACACAATCTTGGCTATCTTCATTTAGACTCCTCTTGTACATGGATTTTTTTTTTAATGGCGGAGAATAAAGCAAAAATAATCAAAATAGGAAAGAGCACTCAAACTCACTACATATAGGAAAAAGGCTGAGTGAATAACAAAGTTTCTGTTTTCAAAGAAAATAGATTAAAAAGAAACTCACAAGAAACCTGTTAGTACATCTAGTCATTCTTCCTGCTGTATTAAGCCAATGACAGAATACTCATTTGTATGCTGAAAACTTAAATCATCTCGCTTGCTGCCCCTAGAACTTCTCTCCATGGAGCTGACATCCTTTTCCCCCCGATGATACTAAGAGCAAGCTTCTCCCATTGTCAAGATGCGAACACACACGTGCTGCTTAAACTCTACTCACATCTTCCTAGTCAGCGTTTTAAACTCCCCCTGCAAATCTCACGACGATCTTTCACCAAGGCTGCATTCAGGTGCCATGCTATTCCTTTGTAAAGAGGCCTTTTCACCTCACGGCAAGCCTTTTACTTCCTAAACAGCTCAAACATACTCTATTTGACTATTCTGCAGTTCTCCAATACACAGCAATCCTCTTCTAAAGCTGGGCTTACTTTTCGAAACACGTACATACAACATTTAAGGACTTGCATTTTCTGGTTTTTTTATGGTTTTAGATTGCAAAATACCATGCTCTTTATTGTATACCCTCAACACACAATACTCCTTAGTGGACTCCTTAGTAGTCTTGAGTTGACAAATTTACCTCTGCACTACCCTTTCCTTTCTTTCCAGAAGTAACTGAAAACAATAATCACTAAACCAAACATTTCAGAAGCACTTTTCTAGTTTAAAAAAACAACAACAAAAAAAATGCTATAATGCTTATCAATAAAAGCTACATTCTTCATTTGTGTATTAAATCAAACAGGAAGATCTTGTACACATGTTACGCATCAGAACCTAGTCCTAAATGAAATGCTCATACTTTGGTACAGGCAGATCTTGTACTGCATGTCAACTCTACCAAAAAATATTGTAAGTTTCTGACAAATGGCTCAAGTCCCATCTTTCACCCTTTGTAGTTCTTAATTCCTTTGTTTTAACTCCAGTATTCTCACCTCTCTTCTGTCCAGAGATTTACTTTCTGCTGTGCAGTCTGAGCAGTGTAGGAGAGTCTGTCGCTGCCATGCTGATGCTGCCTTTCTGGAGAGAGCTGCTGCCGCAACAACTCTAACTCACGTTCATACATCAGCCGCTGCTCCTCAAGAGCGCTCCGCTTCTCTTCCAAGTACTGCTTCTCCAAAATCTGGACCACATTTTGTACTGGGTCTAAAAAGAAGAAAGGAAAAAAAAAAAAGAGAAAAAACCCAGAACAGTGAGAAAATGCAATTTCAGCATTACAGAACACCCATTATTTATTTGGTAACAGCAATCAACATGTCTCAGAGTCTTTGCAAACACAAGATGGCCATTGCCCACCAAAACAAAAGCCAAAATAATAAATATTGCATTAAATAAATAAATCCGAACAAGAAAAAAAAAAAATACAGCATGCAAAGAGGCTAGAACAATGGGGAAGACCCTCGTCTACTGCACACTTTAATACTGTGAAGTTATAGTATGTTCCAGAATCCCAGTAGGAAAAAAAGAATAGATGGAAAAGGGGACACATTAATAAGAAGAAAACAAAGCAAAATACAAGGGAAGATGATGTTAACCAGAGAAGGAAACGACTTACGGAAGTAAAAAGCAATTTACTTTCTCCATTTTGGTAGAGAATGAAACATGTTGGAGAGCTGCAGATGAAAATTGAGACAAACAAATTGCCTGACTAGTCACGCATCGCATTGCACCAATATGCTTCACAGCACTGAAGCAGACAAAGTACCTTCTGGAGGGGATTTCTGCATTTAGCTTTACGAAACACATTTCACCTCTGTATCAACCCAGAACAAATATCCATTTGGATACTCCATCCTAAAACAACAACTGCTTGTGTCAATCAGCTACAGTTAAACCTAAATTGCATTCAAATTAAAGAAACATTACTCTCTCTATTCCCGGGTTTAGGTCCAATGCCAGACTGTGCCTCTGAAAGGGCAATTCAATGCAATAAGCTCCTTCTATATACTACCAGTATGTATCTGTTTCATGTATATACATCTGAAAGCTTAAATACAGCAAAAAAGTGGTTTGCAAGACCAATCTAGATGAATATCTGAGTGACAGCACATCACCTAACAAATTGCTGATTCTGTACATCAGAAGGGGAAGGGAGAGGAGTTCCATAGCTGGAGTGGTGGATTATTAGGGGAAGCAACATTGCAGCTCTAGGACATGCCAGGATTTTCAAATTCAGAACACTTCAGCTTTAAAATAATTGTTTGTGATACCTCTTCCATTTTGCAAATATAAATGAAAAAAGAGCCGCTGTGACTTATACGGATGCCAGTCTGTCACAAAGGAGGGAGAAAAATAAATCTAGATTTAATTACACCGTCCCACTTTGGAACTAGAGGTGTGCTTCTCAAAAAAAAACCCACCCAAAAAACACATCAGTGCGATTTAGTTATGAACCATCTTGCTGTCAAAACTCAGTCCTCGTAAGATTTTGTACATGTTTTCCTGATACTACAATGCCACATGAAACAAGATTTGGGTTACTATAGCATGCAATAGAGGATTCACATGAAAGGTTCTATAGGGTTTTCATCACTAGCAGTGTCTGTTGGTCACCATAACACGTACACACACTCTCCCAAAAACCACATCCCCTGTATCTTCGCAAACCAATGTAGCATTACTGTATTTAGTAATCTATAACAACTTAGTACTAAAACTATCAAGACCAATTTTGCTAAAGATAAACTAGCTCACTGTCTGCAATTTTAACATACATGGCCATTGAGGCAAGTCACTTCATAACACAAATCCTTCCTACTGTAAGTGCCAGAGAAGCAAACAGGATCTCCAGGGTTCTGTTGTTACAGTGGGTTTGTATTTGCCTCTCAGCATCCTTTTTTGAAATATTAAGATTTATGTAAAGCACATCCTTATTTTTAGCAGAAAACAGACACTACTGCAAGTTGCTACTGTGGCCCTAGCCTTATCCATGGAAGAAATCACCGGCTTCACACAACAGCATCATAAAATACCACCACGATGGTAATCATAAAGCACAAAGTTAAAAATCAGTCAGTATAAATAGCAACCAAATAGCAAAACAGTGATGCATAAAAGTGTCTTAAAATAACCAGAAATATTACTTTTTAGTACGTGACATTCTCACAAAGACAGTTAGCTATTTTTAGCTTTTAAACAGACAGTGCAACAAAAACAATTGACTGAACCAAGTTCTAATATTCTAGACAACAAACCAAGTTATTATGTTGATCTGCATCATCATTATCCTCCCAACTCCTCCAGATAATACCAGAATTACCTTCACATGCATAGGTTTTACTGCATAATCCCTAAAACAGTTTTAGTTATGTGTAAGAATGGTTGAGAAATCAGGCATTACACAGAAGATAGAGAAGAGGCATGGAAGAAATTAAAAGCCTTCTATTGTGTTTGCAAACACAGGAAATGAATCTAAGGCTGACTCATTAAGACAAGACTTTCCTAAACTGCTCAAAGACCAGCTCCGAGTTCAGGGAGCAGATTTCCTTAACAAAAGCAATATTTTCAGCCACCTAGACTTACAGAATCACAGCCACCACAGGATCAAATTATACCATGGAAAATATTTGGAACAAGATGCAAGAACCTAGTCTAAAAATTCCCAATGTCAACGAAATCCACTACTGTTTAGGGGGAAAAAAAGGTGGGTTATGCTTATATTGAAATGCAAAAGGTAAATTTACACTTTTAGAAAAGTCTTAGATTTAACTTTTGAAAGAGTTTACACCGAAAACCCCAAGCCTTTCACAGTGAAAAAGCAAAATATGGTGTGAATTATAAACCATCTAGTTAGAAGATGAAAAAATAAACAGTCAAGTTTTTCACAATTCAAAAGAACTACAATAGTGTTTAAGTTAGATTTAAACACCATGTTCCACAATTTTGGATTTCTCATGCAAAGTCAAATAAATTAGGGAAGATTCTACCCAGTGCCTGCCAAACGCACAGCAAATTCCATACAGTGTTAAAAGTCCCAAGTCCCAATTCTTTACATATTTACGTGACGAGTTCAATGGCCCTGAGAAGACCATTCATATGCAGTTAATCCTCTGCAAAATGTTAGAATATTAACATTGAACCAGAAGAATGTACTTTCTCCATAGGATGAGCAGCATTTATCACCTTGCTGCAATGTCACTTAATTGACATTTAGAATCTGTTAATCCAGTAACAACAATGCTGAATAAATTCCTTAAGATTTCATGTAAGTGCATTTTTCTAAGCAAGCTAGAAGGTTATGACACAGGCTGCTTTGCTAAGTTTCATCAAAATCCCCACCCTGAGCTGTAACAGATTTGTTTGCTTAAATAAGAAGCTGCATAAACTAATCACATTGTTTACTTAACCACTGCACCGTATACAAGAATAAAGTAAACTTCTTTGCTGCATTCTGTGTTTGACCAGCATCACAAACTAGTGGTACAAAGCTGATCTGGCAGAATCCCCCAAAAGAAAGTGAACATGCTGAAGAGAGGAAAGAATCTGGATGTTTTCTTTACAGCTGTTTTCAAAGTTACACATTTTCCTCAGAGCTTCTCTGGAGCCGGATGCAATATGTGACACTGTTGTACGGGTTACATGTGATAAAAACAAATGTGTTTGCACCCTGGAGAAGCTAGGCTATTTATTTAAAAAGGGTTACTGTTCTCAAATAGACCAAGGGGGAAAAAAACCAAAACAAAGGAAAATCAAAACCTCTTGCTTTGGGCTGTATCAAACCACTGATGTGAATTAAAAATCCCAAACCCATACATGCCTATAAAATAACTATCTAATAAAATTTTTAAGACACCTCTTTATTCCCTCCCTAGGGCTTCTCCAGAGAATATGGATAATAGAATTAACTGTCTTCAGTTATTTAGTTATTTCTTCTTCCTTACCCATATTTATTTTTCTTTTTCAGGAAGAATAAATAAACAGCATTGCAACAAAGCTGCTTTACTTCTCACCCAACAAACTGGAAGCCTGTCATTAAAAAAAAACCTGTATTTTAGCTACACCATTGAGAAGAACAGAACCTGGAAGCGCTACCAGGCTTTGAATCAAAAGACCAGTCCATGATCCTCACAGTCACTTGTTTTGTCAGGGTTTTATTACCACTTACTGCTCCAACTTAGTTAAGCAACACCTATGTGGGAGGGAGCAGAAGAGACAAGAAGCAGAATAATTGGGTTATGATGCCTCTGAAACTGTGCGACACGTATGACTGCTAACATTTGCCATGCATTAGGGAGGAAAGAGCTCTAATGATACAGCAAGGTCTGTATTGTTCTTGAACAAAGACACAGAAAACAACTGACCAAGACAAAAATTGGTCTGGACCACAATCTATATTTAAAAAGCCTACAGAACTAAAATGTAAAGACACTTGAAATATTGTGAAGAATCATTTCCATCAGCTAGATAACAACATATGAAAACCAAAAAACGTGACTCTCCATTCAAAGAACACTGACTCACTGTAGACAGCTACAGTTTAGTCAAATCCCTGGTTAGTGACAAGCAGATCAAACATCGATTAATGCTTTCAAATTTCTCCAGCAGTCTCATGCATGAGCCAATTGAGTTCAAAACCTTTGTCCCAGTTTTGGCACAGATACGGGATGGTTTGAGGCCTTAAGACAGGTAACAGAATCTTCACAAGGGATGACAACACTGAAGACCACCAGGATGGCAGATTCATCTGAAATTCGTCTCCTGGTATGAGTGAACCATAATGAGAATATTTCTGTTATCAAACAGTAATTTCACATCAACTTAAATGACCTCACCCTGTAACTCACTCACACAAGCAATCCCATTAATATCAAACTGTAAAAAAACCTGCAAACTATTGCTAGAGTACCAAGCATATGAAACCATCACACTGTACTCAAGAGCAAATCAGACAAAGTTAAAGAATAAGAGGAGACCAAGAAAAAAGTTAATAGTGTATCTCAACAAGTAAACTATAGCAAACAATGGAAATACTGCAAAGATATGAAGAAAAGAGAACAGAAAGCAATGAAACACCATCTACTGGGTCTTCTTGGTCAGTGACCAAAAACCAAGGTATTTGCCTCTCAAATTCTGTCTATTAAAAAAACCTGTACAAAGCATTCAGCAGTTTGCCAAGTTTTTCAGCATTTCTTCATACCATATTATACCATATGAACTATGACTCGCTTTCTGGAAACCATGAAAACACCACATTGTTTTATATATACACCATACATTATTTTATATATACACCATACAATTATTTTCTATATACTGTATGTTATTATGCTGTCCAAAAAAAAAGGCATCACAATAGGTTTTAACAAAGATTAAATAAAATATTGAGAGTGATCAAGCATTAAAAACCACGCTAGCTGACATTTGACTATTGCTTTGTTATCATTTCAGCGTTTTTCTACTAAGGTTAAAATGGTATCAGTAATATTTGATACAAAAGGAAGGATGAAACTAACTGAGCCATACCTGGAGCACCCTTTTGTCTGCAGTAACTTGCAAAAGCAAGAGGTTAGTAGGAATTAGATGATGATTTGACATGATGATTACAACTCAGCTGCACTATAAAGGACAGATGTACAGATAAAATTGCATTGTCAGGGCACAAACCAACTACTAATTTGTGTGTGTGTCTGTATTTATACCTAGGTGCATATATTTTTTTAATTTAGTTTCTGTAAAATATCTTTTTCTGAAAATGCTCCAAAGGCCCCTGGAGCAAGTGTACCACTTGCTTTATCCAGAAATTACGTTCCATGCTGAATTTTTTAGACAATCCAAAAGAACCAGCTGCCTTACCATTACTATTCAGTGTCTTCATAATAACTTCCATTTGTGCAAACTCATAGTTGTAGTCTGGTTCTGAAGAAGCTTCACTAGCTGCATCCAGATCATGCTCTCCTAATGAAGTTTCTTTCTCAAGGTCTTTCAGCCAATCTCGTCGTTTCCTCTTTGGTAAATTGATTCTGTGTAAAAATTGAAATTCAGTTGCTAAAAAGTTTATGCAGAACAGTGGAAGAAAAAAGAAATAGGCTGAATGTAAAGAGGCCGGAATATAAATATCAACTATTACCTAAAAAAGTGGTTGTTTCCCCATAATATTCTATCTCCATGCCATAACTGAGTGACAGAACATACCAGTGCACCATTTACACAGGATCTGCAAGAAGAAAATACAACTTCAGTGAAATCCTAAAAATAAAAGGTTGAAAAGTAACTACAAGATCTACTGCTTCTCCCATCTACAGACAGTGATTTGTATCATATGATGCACAAATCTGCTAGGTTCTCACTAAAGAATCAACGGGAAAGTTACTTGTCTGATTTCTACTGTCAGAATTAAACACAAAGCACCTTTCCCCTCCAGCTTTGGCTGATAGAACTCTTCATTAAATATACAGACAAGGTTGCTTTTAATTGCACAGTTTTCTTTAAATGCCCATTTCTCAAACTGGGTCACTGCCTGCTTCTTATGAACAGCCTGTAAACTTGGTTGCATGCAAATCCCACTGATAAAACTCTCAAAGATATAAGTTAGTCAACACACAGTTGTAAAACATACTGTTAGCGTACTCAGCATTCACGCGTAAGAAAAGACCCTTAGATCGAAGTTTCATTCTTTCAGCAAATGGAGTCTCTATTATTAACAAGGGTCTACTTTTGTGAACATCTGGTATACTGCTGTATTTGCATTTAGGTTTCTTTGTATTTAAGTTTCAATCACAAAATGGGAAAAATGGAGCTGTTGAACTTTTGCATATACGAGTCAGAAAAAAAAAAAGCAGAACATTTTATTTGAAAGGGAAAAAAACTTAAGTAAAATGAAAAAAGCCTTTTCAGATGCAGTGTTCTGTATTCAGCCATCTCTCTCAAGTAAGTCAACACAGACATGTAAGCAATTGATTTAAAACCAGATTATTTCCCCCCCTCCCCCAATTAAATTCTGGTAACTAAATTTCTGTTGACACCAGTATCTTAAGAACAGCTACTTAAGCATTGCAGATCAGGCACGAGTAAAACAAAAGTATGTTTTTTCCACTGACATGTGCCTTTGGTTCTTGCCAGTCAAAATGACTGATTTCCAGTACAGTAACTATATCACCACAAGTCTGAATCCCATCTGTTTGAAATTTTGCACTGTAGGCTGCAGAAGAAAAATGCAAACGCTAAGAGGTATTTTACTGAAGGCAGAATGAAAGAGATCGGATTTTTTTAAAAGGTGTCTCTCAAACTTCTGTTTCTCATTCTAATACTATTCTACACATTATTTAGATATTCAGATTTCAGTCAAGCAACATGACTATCAACTAGGACAAAGGTACTGCTTATCACTTGCCATTGAAGATGAAGTGACAAAGACATCTACAATTCCACCCCAAGAGACCACAGTGCCCCCAAAATGAAAAATAATTAAAATACGGAAGTAGAAACAAAAGGAGAAACGTGACTTCACACTGCACATTTACTAGACACAACAGTAATTAAAGATTTAGAAAAGAATTTAAAGATCTTCAGATCTTTAAAACACCTCTCTCTCACAAAATACTGAGCTTTACAACAGGAACTACTCACGAGGCACAATTTATCCTCCCCCATCAAGGCAGTCTATTGTCCCACTGCACGGGTCAGGATAGCCAGCAGTGTCTCAGTGATCCTCCTACCACCCAATATACAGACAAGCAATGGTCCCTCATTCCTACTGAATACCTTCTTGCAACGGTTTATTCTGAGCCAAACCACTGATAGCCTGTTATGCTGCAGAGGGGGTGGGTGTGTACACGTGTGGGGAAATCTCAGCTTTATTGCTGAATTTCACTTCTAAGTATCCGTTTAAGTCACTATACTGAAGCTACTCATTGATCAGAATGTAAGATACTTCTGACTATGTAAAATAAAAATGCATGCAAGTTATCTTCTGGTAAAGAAAAGCAAATACTTCACTGGAAAGTGCTGCTGATCTTCCTTACCTTGCATTTTCTTTTGGTGTGAGTGTAACTTCTCCATCTAACGCAATATCAATCTCGCAGTGTTCTGGTTGGATTCCTATACCAAAGAGCTGTATATCCTGAGAGGTATCTGCACCAACTCTTGTGTGATCCTAGAAAATAAGCTGTTACTAAGAGACAAGCAAACTATCACTGTTTAGATAACTAAGAAAATATTAGCTGAAGCACTGAGACTGCACAATCTACGTGCTCTCCTTTGCTAAGCACTTCTATAGAGCAGAAATGGTGCCACAGCAGATTTGAAGACTGTAAAGGTCACACACAAACTGTTCTTCGGCTCTCCACTTTATCTTCATACAGTTTTAGATAAAGCAAAATAAAGCAGTCGACACACAAATTCTGATTTTAAAATATCCTCAGACCATGCTTGTATGCAAGCAATAAATGCAAATAGTGAAGAAAACCAGCCATGTCATATAGGTGTATATAACAGAGGGCAACATGGATAGTAAAACAAGGTGCAGAGTTGACTGCCTTTCAGAAAACAGCTATACAGCAATCAACTAAACATACTAATCTCTACATAATTTCAAGTTGTATTGTAAATTCTGCTGAAATACTTTACTTTGCTGTTGTTAGAGAAGTTTTGCTTTATTTGCTACTGTTCAAATACAGAAGCCCTATCTCAGCCACTAAAGCACAACTATAAAAATAGACAGGATACTCTTTCATATCTTATTGACAAGGAGCTCACATTTCCTTACAAACTTACTAGGTTTGTATTTGACACTATTTCACTCTGACACGAGACTATGCTGAACAGAATGGTATGAAAGCTAGCGGTACTAGGAAAATACATTTCTGTAAATTTTTAACAGTGCTTTCCCCCCCCTTCTCTTTTTCTTAAGCTTTTCTGTCAAAGACTATGTTTACTCTTACTGATTACTACTAAACATCATCTCTTTATGATTAACTCATTGAATATTTAAAGCAATCCTCAGTTCACTAACAAAAAGAAGCATCTGACACAAGGCTCTCACTTCAAGTTCAGTCCAAAAGGCAATTCTATTCACATCCTGTCTGGAAAACCTAGAATTTATCTCAACACTGGCACACGCCGAGCACTTCTCCCACTGTTGGCAATCAGGAGATGAATTAGGAAAACAATGAAGCTGAACTGCAAAGGGAGAACAAAAGCCTGAACAGTAGGAGGAGGCCTATCCTATTTTGCTGCAACTAGTCTTAAAAAATCTAGATACACTCTGAATAACAAATTGAGACAGATATTTAAAATAATAAACAAGTGTCCTTTCATTCTGTGTAAACATCCTGTTCACATTCTTACCTTTAAATAGTAAACCAAAAGCTCATTGAGCGCAGGGTCTGCATTCAGGTTCACCAGGTAACACTTGTCATCCCCCACCTTGATACCTGAAGACTCAAGGGAAATTCCCATGCTCTCTAGCTGTCTTTGCCTCTCCTGCAAGCACAAAAATAGGTTAATCTTGCCTGCTGCAATATGTAGAGACAAGTATAGCAAGTAAATGAAAACAGAGCAACTAAAAGTGAAGATGCGCATGCTGAACATTCATTCTGTATATTGCTACCAGAAACAGAACTTAAGACATTGGTAAAGTACCATATGTTTAACGGAATTTATTTTTACTCATGAACAATAAAAAGTTAGATCTAATCCTCAAACACCTCCTTCCCCAAAGCAGCACTTGCTTACCTAAGCAGCCCTACTGATTTTATTAGAGCTACTTGTAAGTAACACAATGTGGCTTTGAACCTCTACGTTAGTTAAAAACTAGTCTCAGTTGCAGTTATTTCAAAGATAATCATAGCCGTAGATAATTTAGAAAATAGCATGCCACAGTTTAGGTTTATTCTTTTGCAGTGTTCTTATTAATTCAGCTAAAGCATCTACTCGATCACACGTCTTTTGCTTTGCTACAGTTTGGGGTTTTTTGTTTGGCTGGTTGGGTTTGGTTTGGTTTCCTCCCCCCCACCTTTCTTTTTTTATTATTTAAACACAGTGGTTACACCGAAGCATGCTTCTCAAACATTAGGACCGGAAAGGAAAACCAACAATACTCGTTCTCCAAGCTATAGATGGAAATGATAGAAAAGTACACTGGAAGTCTTATTTTAAATACAATAATAATGTACAAACATTAGTGAATACACGTACACATTTTCCTTTTCTGGTTAAGTCGTCACTAAAAGCAAAAGTAACAAATACCGCCCAAAATTCTGATTCTTCCGTAACTCTTCATTTTCTTAGTCACTTTAAGGGAAACACATCCAAGATCCCACTGTGGTCTTATAAATAAATGAGCTGCCCAACCATATTTTGATGTTTTATTTTAAAATCAAGTATTGGCTTTAATCAATGATATCCTGACACAGCTACATTTATTCTAATGAAATTTAGACTTTAAAAAAAAAACCCAGAAACCAGGGGAAAAGACAAAAATCCAGAGGAATTCTAAATAGCTGGTGGGGAAGACAGCACAGTTCACTCAAGCTCATGAAATTCAGCTGACTTGCACTATATGAGTATCTGGCCTTTCCTCCTCAAAATTTCTGAAATACCTGTGCAATTTCTTCCGTTTTCCTTAGCTTTTCTTCCCAGGTGACTGTTAGCTCTTTTATTAGTTTTTCAGATTCTTCCAGTTTTTCCTTCAGTTCCGGTGCCTTCATGGCCTGAAAGATAGAAATTAGCAAAAACCTTCAGCTACTCTTCCCACTGCAATGTCTGCTTGCACAAGGAAACTGAACACAGCAACATAATATGAAATGCAACAAGTATAGATTTCAACTATATCCTCAGGTTTTCCATGGCAGAAGATGAAGAAACAGGTGACTTGCAAAGGAAGAGGACAGAATCAACCTATAATGAGTCCAGATCTGAAATAGCTGAAGATCGACATAGCTCCAGAGGCTAATGGAACCAACAAAATCTCTGGGCCTGGCCACTCAAACTTCAGTGTCTGTATAAAAATATCTGAATATTTAAAAACTTTAAGTCTTAGCTGTCTGAAGTTCAACTGCGAAGTCTTTCTTCCAACAGCAGTTTCAAATACAAATTCCTCTCGAAAATGAGCCTTCCATTCTATCTTGGTTTCGTAAGTGTTCCTAGAGTTGCATTAAAGCTTTCAGACTGACCATGTTGACTACCTTCGAAGGAAGGCATGCTCTGGAGCTAACACAGGCTTCTCATTTCACAATAGGAAACAAAAGCAAAGGGTTTGAATGCATCCAGTCCCAAGTAACCATTCAACAGGCTGGCCTATAACTCTATATAACTGTTTTTAACAGAAGGTATAAGAGAAAAAACATTTTAAAAAAAATTTGTAAGACTTTGGACACCATCCTACTGATTGTGTTCAGTCACAGTCTGCCAACATAATTAAGAACATGCTACAATAATATTTTCTGATTTAAATATGGGATTAAAACAGATTTTTATTTACAAAAAAAGTGAATGGCTCCTTTTTCTTAAAGCAGATTTTCCCATTTCAGCCTGTAAGGAACTGTTCATACAAGGAACATTATTCCTTAAATGAATGTGAAGTTTAAACACCACACAAGTTTACCTTCAGACACACTTCTGTTCTTTTTCCACCAGTATTTTGTGTCTTGCCTAAAAAGATCAAAAATATTTTCCTACAGTACAGTGCCTAATTTCTTCAGATATCACCAAGTAAACTATCCTACCCTGATACTTTACTCTCCAATTAGAAGTGTAAATCTAAGATAAGCAGCAATCTCACAGTGTTAACTGTTAAGGCAGTAAAGCAAATTGCTGATGGTTTTGCTGTTGCAGTTTTGACAATTTTTTACAGATTTTCACAAGTGTCAAGGAGAGAAACATCCCGCATATTTTGTGGTCCAATACCAGATTTACAGCTTTTCACACTTTTCCATTTGATGTCGTAAAATTATATAGTCCACCAATGCAAAAAAAAATTCTGCTAGTAAGTCTACAGAATGAAGTTGTACTCTAGCTCTTACCTGTGCCGCATCAATTATTGCTTGACATGAAGTTCTTCATGAACAGTCTATTTTGACAAGGGTCATCATCAGGACAATGTTGTCCTCATTTAAAAGTTATTAAAAATAAGCGAACATTATGTTGGATTTATTTCAGGAAACAGGTTAATTATTTAAAAAAAAAAAGTGCAAGACACTTCCTTTTCTCATTTTGTAAGACTTAGTAAGAAAGCTAGTCTTCCAGCCAGAGTCTGACATTTCCTTGGGAAACTCAGTTTACATTGTACTATGAATAATGTTACCTCAGCTTGTGAGAGCTGTTCTTTCAGTTTTTCAACCTCTTCACGTAATTCTCTGATGACCCTAGCATTTGGATCTTCATTCACCACAGCATGATTAACTATCCTTTTGGCTCTGTCTGCATATCTCAGAGTAGAGAGTGTTTCTTCATAGTTGTCTGCTGCTGGACTAATTGTGGCTATCATGGCAGTTTGGCTGTTTCCTCCCAAGTTGTCCTGTAGAGTGCATCCACAGAAAGTTTGACGATTAAAAATTCTTCTGAGACTACACAATGTCTTTACAAAGATACTTAAAATACAAAGGTTACTATTTAAACACTGAAAGGTACTCTGAATGCAAACATGATCCCTGAACAATTCCAGCCACCTCCACCAGCTTTGATTCCACTATAACTGAAAAGAGCCAAATAGGACTTTACATAGAATTAACACAAGATACACTTAGCTGTCTGTATTATTTGGAACAACTTATAGCCTTGAGAGCTCCTTAGCTCCTTTCTTTAAAAAAACCAAACAAACAAAAAAAACCCGATAAGTCCACATACACAGAGGTATGCTACAATGATCCTACAAACTATTAAGCCAACATCTTGTGAATGGGGTGAACGGAAAATATTAATTACCTTGAGAAGCCAAGTGAGTACAGAGTCTCTGTAAGGCACAAACTTGTTTTTCCCCTTCCCTGCTGCTTGGTCAGCAAGTGATGATATAACCAAGCCCAGTGTTGAAAGTGATCTATAAATGAAACACAGTAGAACAACTTTAACACATATTCCAAATGTAGATTTAATAAAACACAGAAAAGGGGATTCGCTAAAGAGTTTAATTTATGCTCTGCAGAAGTTCACATCCGATTTTTAAAATATCAGAATAATTTAAGTTGGAAATGACCACAGGAGATCAGCTTGCCCATTGCCTTGCTCCAAAAAGGGCAATGTTTTTACTGAAGTTACATATTTGGAAGGAAAAAAAATGGTATCTACAGTGTCTCATCTCATCTGGTACTAAGACCAAGATCCAGGAAGACTAAGTTGAAATATTCAGGTATTTTAAATAGTTTGAAAAGTGCAAAGCAGCTTGCTTCAGTACACGGAGAATGACTGCCTTTGATTACACATCTACCTTTTCTCAGAGACTAGAAGTCTTTCTATCTTGGACACTGCCTCATGACGCTGTTAGGAGTCAGTGTTGGCAGCACAGCAAGAATCCCCTGTCTCTAGAAACAATGTTTTAAGAGCACTGGCTCAACAACAGACTAAAACTGAACAATTCATTAGCCATAAGGAGGCACCTTCAAGACAAAGCCAGCTATGGCCCAGGAGAACTAGTCTGCCTGGTGAACCAGTAACTTATCAGCCATCACATGACAATGGAAGACTGCTCATCAGAAGATACTGATTAGGAGGTCCCTTGACAAATGGGTTGACTTATAATTGAGATGGAGCCTCACCAGCTTCTTGTGGGGGGAACAGACCAAACAATCTCCCAGTCACAAAAATGTTGCACAAGCATGAAAGAGAAAAGCCCCCAAATTGCTTAGCACGCAGCCACATCCCAAACACCACTCTGGCATCATGAAGAAAATACAGATAACTCATTCATTTTGGTACATGTACCACTTCCACCAACAGGGGTAACTGTGTTAGCAATCTGTGCAAAGCATATGTGCATCGTGTTATCCAATTGTTATACAACCCTGTGTAAATTTTAAGTGACATTGGGGCTCTTGGGGTGAGTATGTTTAAGATAATGAGCTGGTTCAGGAGCCTGAGAACATTAAACAGATGCCTAAAGGGTTTTAAAACAGACAGTGCTGAAGCCCAAGAGCATACTGGTCTGTCACACACATGCCCAATTATCCAGCTACTCTTTGTAACTACCAAGGAAAGCTTCAGCAGCATTGCAATTAGATAGCCAAATAAATCTTTATTTGTACTGTTCCACTCTGTCCTTTTGAGCTTTCTTTTCAAAGTAGTAGTACTATTTTAGCTGATAGGCCGTGTTTGCACAATATTTGTAACAGGGCCTCAGTGCTGCTTGGAACTACCAGTGGTTCAGAAATAACACTAGAAAATGACAAAAACGTTGCAGAAGAATATTTCAAGGATACATCTGACAGTAAGGTAACAAGAATCATTACGTGTGTGACAAAAGATGTCCCATATTGCATATAGCACAAAGCGGTATGAAGATATAGCATAGACCTGAAAGCAAAATTAGAAGGAAAAGAAATTTAACAAGAGGCTAGGCAATTTGATCTCCCAAGAGAGCACTCTATTTTGTAAATTTGTCTGTGGGATAAATTTCCAATTCACCTATGAAAACTTCACAGCAAAAAGGACCGTTAGTTTTAGTTTGTGACCTAAACAAAAGCCTAACAACCTCTGAAAGCTTGTGGGGGGAGGATGGGGGAGGGAGAATTGGTTCTTGCCTCCAATCTCTGGTCTCCACAGACAGAGGTGACAGCACGCTAAACATGTGAGAACAAACAGTAGGATGCTGTATACTGCTCCGTAGCAACCTCCTCCAGCACAACTGAAAAGCACCACCAGCATACTCCCAACGGAGTCCACCTTCAAGGACCGTGAAGTTAAAAAATCACCCTAGCCTATTTTCCTCCTATTCCTCTTTCCTTCTTTAAATGACAGGAAACATGAAAACCAAAGCCAAAAACTGAGGGAGGGGGCGTCAGTCAGAAGGGAGATAGGAAGAACAGGGATTCAAAAAGGCCTGTCACTGAAAACTATTTCACAACAGGGCTGCAACACCAATTTTGAGTTATGGGCACTGCATTTTAATAAGCAGGAAATTATAAGCTACAGTTTCTTAACACAGGATTAAAAAGATGTGATAGTATTTCTGCTCCTTATAAATACTGATTTTATTTTAAACTAACTGTTAACATCTGCAGTAAAAGCCAAACTGGAGTCATTTATGTATTCGGCTTGAGATTTCATAATACAACGCTGTTTAAAGACTTTAAGAAAAGCAGTAAAAGAAATGGCTGCCCAAAGTAATTACAGGACTCATCGGCTGCATTGCTTCATGCTAAATGATGCATCAGAGATCCGTCACTACTTTGATCCTATCTCACAATACTTATATAATGAATCAACCAGAAGGCCTAAGCCCGTAGCGCACGGCAGACCGAGGCAGTTACAGAAGCAGCAGAGTGAACTTATGTGGTGCAAGAGCATGCGAAAGTGCCATTTCTGCACACTTTGTTTTCCTTGCCCCTATTCCTCAGGCACGACCAGGCTGCCCTGGCTAGTGGGCATCGGGAAGCTCTCACGCTCCCACCACGGGCCTGAGTCAGCGGCATTGGAAGGGAAGTGGTGCTTCCTCACCGCAGGGAACAACTCTATCCCTAAATGACACCCATTCAAGCTACTTCTGTACAATTTACAACCAAGTTCTTCAATGAGCAGAATCCACCTTTCTATCAGTTAACTCTGAATACGAAAAAACTCCCTAAAATCAGCTTGGAGCCAGACCTGTCCCAACCCATTCCTTCCCTCCTCCGCTTACATTTTAAAGGCTTCTTTTTGCATCCTCAAGTTAAAATGACAGCTATGATTTTACTAATCAGAGTTAAAATTGCAGACTGCTCACAGAAAGTATTTTTCTTAGCCACTAATCGACAGCTTGTTTATTCTGCTTCCTCCTACTATTGTATTCTAGAAATTCTTTGACTACACCACAAAGAGTTGTTAAGCACCTGCGTTTCTACCCTCGGTATGGGAACTAGCACATCCTGGGGAGGAACAAGCACATCCAGCTTTCCTATGAGGTATGGCAAGTCCCCCAAAAACCTCGGTAACAAAAAGCAGGCACCCAGCACCTTCACCAAGGCAACTCTGCATCAGCTCTGAGAAAAAACAGAAGTAATTTTTATTACAACTTTATGAAGATATTAACAAAATAACACAACTCTCTGTTGTTTCAGTAAGTGGGAGAGCAATCCATCGCCTCCCCTCTGCAACATGCTGTCCCAAGACAGGAACGAGTGTTTACAACAG
>NW_008825071.1:7967798-7983608 GCF_000699105.1 Pygoscelis adeliae
GCCAGAGCCCTAGCCAGGTTTCATGCAGAAAACGAAGAGCAGAGAAACCTGCGGAGACTGGCTGAACATCACACTACGCAGTTTTGGTATGCACAGCTGAGGGTACATTTTCCCTGTCTTGTGAATACATAAACAGGTATGTCATTTCCACATTCTTCTTCGAGGCAACAAAACACAGCGCAAGAAGCAAATTTATTTGCCAGGTAATTTCAGCAGCTCTATTTTTGATCTCATTAAACATAGCACATGGTACCAATCTAAGTTACTGCTTTTTCATAAAAGAATAAAAAAATAATTTAAAAAGGAGCCAACATAGTAAAGTGTATGGTTTAAGTATTCTGTATTACTCCAGAAAAGATTATTGCCTTTCCCTAATAAGTAAGGTGCATCACACCCAAAAGAAGATCATACACAATGTTCTCTGAAGAACTAGTCTATTAAAACATGTATACTAATTCTGAGGCTTCCAGTAAAAGTCAGACTTCATTAAAGCTCCACGTAACAGCAAAAGTCTAACAGAAGACACCAAGCACAGCACTAAGAATTCTCTTGCCTATCAGTTCCAAGAAAGATTGCAAATAGTCCATTCATTAAGCCTTCTCTAAGTAATACAGATTTATACCATATAAAAATTTAATTGATGGGAAAACGTAGAGCTGTCCACTTTTGTTTTTAAAATATCTTTTACAGAAAAGTTTGGTGCTTACTTCTGAAGTCCTGTATTGTTAAAGAGGTTCAGCATGGGCAAAACAACCTCCACTTACTGCATCAATGCCCTAAAAGTTTAACAGTGAGTAAGCATCCTAATAGAAAAAAAAGGGGAAGTCTTTCTGTTATCTATAGCTACACTTGCAATTTGTTAATAGCTGTTGGGAGAGTTGGCATTTGAATTCTTCCCCAAGAATTAGAAAGAAACATTTAATCTCACTTTTGTTTATGCAAAATACAAATACAGTTTCTAGTAAAACCAATCTGAATTTAACTAGTAACCTGTGGCATAAAGGTACAATACCTGCCATTATGTTAGACAAACAGAGCCACATCATTTTGTTTCACAAGGACTATGCCAGCATGGCTGCCAATATGATGCATTAAACACAAAGTAGATTAGAAATTAAGCTAAAAAGAGCAACCGTTCAAACTCTAAAAAGAGGTAATTTAAAATCATTTTAAGCATGAATGCTGTTCAAACACGCTTTGTGCTGTCATTGTTAACTTAAAATACCAAAACATTTTGTAACATTTTAAAATTAAGAGCTACTGCTTTTTCAATTTAATGTAACAGTTAAACTCTTTCTTCCCCAGGAAAATTGGTATATTTAAGACAGCGGTAATAATGTGCTAAATTCTTGCTTTTGGGCAATAACACAGTAATTACGGTAAAAAAGTGCCTTGAAACTTGTCATTGCTTGAGTACAAATGCCCAAGGCAATGCTAAACTAACACAGCTTCATTCTGATCCAGTTTTCTTAAACTGTGAATTATGCTCTTACATATTTTAATACATGTTGGAACAAAGCCATTCAACTCTGCAACTTTGCATTCTTCCTTGAGCAGATGATGAGACAAACACATGAGCCTGGGGACAGGGTGTATAAATGAATCATAACAGGTATACGCTTAATTAAAGAGCGCTGCTGTCACTTTTTCCGGATAAAATTCATACAGCCCTCATCCGAGTCAAGTATGAATCAGGGTCCCCACGCCAATGTAAAGAAACACATGGTACTTTAGCACAGAGCAGCTGAAAGAGCCATATCAAACTGCTTCTGACGAGGTCTATTATTTGAACTAACTTGTGACAAGCACACCAAGAGAAGAGGCCAAGGAAACAACAGTCATTCTTAAAAGATTAAGCTTTGCGACCTGCATATGCCAATGTCTTACTTGTTTATGTTGCTGCCTTCCTTCAGGCGTTCTCCTGCAGCTCCCGTTTTGGACACTCTCTCGCTCCCAGCCAAATCCACCAGGCTGACCTTGCTGACCTTCTCTCCAGAATTCTACACAGATGGGACATGGAAGAACAACAGCTAAGAAACACCGGCACAAAGTGCTAACATGTCTGACACTGGCAGCATGGAACACTGTTCTTCATAATAATGTAGGTTAAAGTATCAAATTCAAGATATGAGAGAAGAAGGAATTGTCAGAGTTTTTATAGCTCTTTAAGAGTCATTCATGTATTTTATAGTAAAGGGCTGAAGCAGTAATGAACCAGAACCAGCAGTGTGGTAACATCAATAACCTTACTGGTAGAGTAGGCCATTAAAACATATCAACTTCAGCAACAGTTAAGACTTAAGACAGGTTTCATGATGGGAATATAATCTTAAAAAGTGATCCAACTGTTTGCTTTATCTGGTGTGCTTCTTCACTCTTCCAGGGTTCTCTCAATCTTACGGTCTTGCCAATATTACTTTGATTACTGGACCCCATGGCATTAAAGGTAGAAGCACAGCTAAACAGATAATGTATGTGGAAGAGGAAGGAAGAAGAATTCACCAGAACTTCATAAATTAATCAACAGAAATACATACACCAGAATGCAGGTCATAAAGTGTCTGAGTCACTATAATATTGAATACAGCATGAGAGCGGCTGCTTTCTTCATTCATGTTGGTTGCAGCAACTGTTCGTGATTTGTTTCCCTCCGACATCAGTGACTCAATATCCTAGAGCAAAAAGAGTAAAAAATGATGCTAGGATAAAAGCAAGTATTGTGCTTGCTGAACAAAATCCCCATCTAGATGGAAGGGTGTGTATGTGTAGGAGAGAAGAAGAAGGTAGAAGTAATGAGAAAATTCTTTGCACATTTTGAGATGTATTGGTACAGAGGGTATGTAATTCCACAGAATGACGTTAAATCACATCCCTGTTTTAAGTACTGGGCTTAAAAGCCCAGCAACTACGTTCAATGCACCTTCTCCTTATCTGCTGCTGAAGTATGCTGGCAACATCCACATTACAAATCATATTGTTTAATGCCAGTAATCAGGCCAGCACAGATCTACTTACACAAGTGAACGCAATGCATCTCTTTACTGAATTGCACTAATACTATCTTCACTTAATTGGCTCGAAGGGTTACCTCACTTGGAGCCTGTACCTTCCCCACATATGTGAAAACAAAGATGACTATGCCGAGTCTCTATATGTACTTGCTGAGTCTTCCAAGAGAGTTTCATAAGAGTCATCAGCCAAAAACTAGGCATGAACAAAATTTCCGAGCATTTTAACAAAGGTGAGCTTTCAAAGTACGCAATTCACCATAAAAGCTGCAAAAGCAGTTTAACTCCATAATATGCACAGATGCTTCAGAAAAATAAAAATCCCCATAAAAAGCAAAATGGTTCCCACATATTACACAAAGAATGAACTTTTTTTTTTTAAAAACAACATTTTCAAATCAGCTTCCTCATAAAAAGAAAGGCCTACGCAATTCATACAACTGCACCGCTTTAATTATTTCCATTGTAGCTATAGTAGTTCATTGGCTTCTACAATACTGATTTATTTGAATGTGTTTTGCTAACTGAAGCGGGCTCAGATGCCGTCATGATTTAAATTATGAATTATATAAGCCACGTTGTAGCTCCTCATGAAATATACCGGTATAAAATAAGAGGTCGTATTCAACAACAAAATCAAAGGAATTCATGCTCTAAGACTAATATTCATATTTTGGAAGCCTCACATTTCCTGTGTCAAGGAAACATTGTGTTCTTGGTATATACTATATGCATTGAAAACTGCAAAATAAAGAGATACCACTATTATATTTTTAAACCAACGTAAAGGCAAATCCAATGCTTTTACATGAAATAAATACTCCTGCAGCATTAGAGAAGATCTTTGCAATTGCCAGAGACCATAAACACTCAAGAATCAAAATGTTCGGACAGACACCAGTTTATCTCTTATAAGATTCCTATTGCTTATGTACACAGGTGTTATTTATAAACTTGCCATTGGTTTAGATTTACCTCGAAGTTCGTAACAGCCAGCTGAGACAGGCCATCTACGTACGGTCCCAACACTTTGTGCTCTCGAACCTTAAGGGACTGCCGACTCCTGTGGAATAAAATAGACTTTATGCACAGCCCACTAGTGTGAACTTTATTGAAAAATAAAAATTATAGTATGAAATTATAAGAATCTTCTATATAGCAGAAGTCAATTTACGTCTTTTAATTGTAACAGGAGGAAAAAAGTCTTCCAAAATTGTTTTTAACTCAAATCAACAATAAAGACTCAAATTAATCTAACCAGTTTTAATCTATATACATGAATTATTTTTAATGCATCCTCCCACCCCAGTATTTGTGGAGGGAACAAAACTTGAAATGCCTTATTTGGCAGACAGAATGCTGACAAAAAAGGAAAAACAAAAATCCTCCCCCCTCTCCCCAGCAATTTGCTAAAGCATCAATTCTTCTTGCATTTTCCACACTTCATTGACATACATCAAGTAAGTCTCTAATCTACCTTTAAACTGACTTGCATACTTCTTCGCCTAGCGCAATTATGTTCAAGAATCAAAATATATACCACATATCAATGCTCAGCTGAAACAAACCTATCAAACTACCTCTTGTCTAGTCATCTCCAAGCCAGAGAGCCTAACCAGTACTTTTGTGTAGACAAAACGGAAGAAAGAGTGCCATGAGTATATTCTGAGGTGTTACCCTTCCACATTCAAGAAGTTCAACGTCTAAACCAGGAGAACTAAGTTGTAAATAAGCTTCACACTCCTCCTAGTTGATGAAAATTCATACCTGAATATGGTCTGGATCATACGGCAAAAATACCCCAGAATTTACTTGTACATAGTCTTGCTTTCTGGTGGTAAACTACTTCATACAGTATTTGTTTGCATCATTATGATGGTATCCTAATATTTAAATTGATCCACGCCAGTTACTACTTCATATACAAGCTTTACATGGATATTCTCTTCCTTCTGGTGTTTGGTATCTAATCCTTTCTAAGGAAGTCGTATAAACGTACATTCTGAAAAAAACCTTCTCAAGGACTTCCAAAAGCGATCTCTACTTTTATAGTTTCAGACAAAAATAAGGAAGGCTGTGGGGGAGAGTGAAGCTACTCACCCTTTTGGGTCAAGCAGATCTCTGACTTTCTCATTGTAGATTTCCATATAGGACACTTCGACTTTAAAAGTATGAGATTCATTTTCTTCCACAGCAATTCTCTGAAATAAAGCACAACAGAGCCGTGGGATCAGACCCAGCTGCTCTGCATTGCCCATCATTGAAAAGGATTTTCCTGAACCTAAAGGAAAAAAGGAGAAGAAAATGGTTTAGAATGTAGTTTCTGAGCTACTAATTTGTTCATGAAGCACATATTCTAACTCTCTTTTTATTCTTCCAGAAGCTCATACCAGAACAACATGACATGCTATTCCAGACAGATAGTTTGTTCTTTGGACCTCAGGGTACAGGTAAACAAAAGAGAAATTATCTTCAAGGTTTCTTTCAGCAGGGCCGTTACTTGGGACCCCTTTGAACACATTCAAACACAAAAGACTGAATAAGCCTTCAGTATGAACTACTCTTTTTAGGCTTTGAAAGCGGCCCCAACAGGTAGCAACTAGGAACATATTTACAGAGCTGCTGTAAGAACTTCACATTTAGCACTGGCTGTGCTATAAGTTTGACATTTAACATTACGATATTTCAAAATACAATTTTAAAATATTATCTAGCTTAATATTTATGTTTTGTTCTTCCCACTTTCCATGTGCACAAAAAGCGTTCTCCTCTTCAGCACAGGAGACTCACCTGTCTGTCCATAGGCAAAAATACAAGCGTTATATCCCTGAAAGGCCTTTTCAAGAATTCCTTCTCCAAGGCACTTGAACACCACTTCTTGACCTAGAAAATAATTATTTTTACATTTATTTTAAACTGAGTGAGAGACTAAAATTTACTGGAAACAAGAAAAAAGTTTGCAAATTATTTTTTACTATTGAGTGCACTGATGAACAAACAAATGATTTCATGTACAACTGAGTGACAAGTTCAAAACTGTTGCCTGAACTAGTGTAACAGCTGCCTCTGTGTTTAAATATATTGCTGATTTTCCTGTGAAGGGAGCAGTTCTTCGAAAGGTGTCATATAAGTTGAATGCTTAGAAAATAACATAAATAATACAAAATTTAGACATCTAAGTGTAAATTTTGCAATTAATATACATGCTTTAATCACAAACTATACCCAAGAGTTCTGTAACAGAATTGCAATGAAACCCATTAGTGAACTAGGATATTAGAGGTACAACAAATATCATGCTAGAAATAATAGTAGTTGTTCTCTTGGGAACTGGCCTCAAGTTTCACTGTAAGCTATTATGATTCACCCCGTGGCAAGGTGACGCTGGAACCAAGATAAAAGCATTCCGACGACATTCAGGCAGGAAATGCATATTAGGAGGCTGCGAGACTTCAACAGAGCTGTTTGAGGATATATTCTGGCAAATCCATAGTTTGAAACATCAGCTGCAGAATTTCATAGTCTGAAAATTGTCTCCCTGTGCCATGCAGAATTTAGACACGCTTCAATCTTTTAGATGTAGAAGATGAAACTGGGCATAGTGGTTGGGGTTTTTTTAATAGGAAAGCCCAGAATTTGTACACCACAAAGAGGGTCAATGGGTTGTCTGCTTTGAGTTCTGATCAGAGAATTACACCAGCTGTGTGTACGCCCAAAACAAGCAGAGCTGAGCTAAGGACAGCATTTATACACCTTCTGGTGTTTGGTTTTAAACTTGCATTTGCTGCCTGGTGAGTTTCAACAGCTGTGATCAGCTGCATCTCTCATTTAGGTAAGTTAGTTTCAGCAGTGGTCAGTTACAAGAAATTATTTTGTACAGCGCATGCAATAGTGACTTCCATAGTTCTCAAAATAGAACATACTGGCATTAAAAAAAAAAATCTAGCTATACATTTATACACTGCATGAGAATATTTACACTCTATGATCCTTGAGTAATTGGTAGCCCAGAAAATTCCTGCAGAACAACCTGTGGAATGATTGTGGAATGGTTTACAGGCATGTAAATAGGACTGAAAAGTACCACATTACTTTTATTTTCCTTTAACTTTAACCTCACTTCTCTTCTGCTGTAAAGGAAGAACTAGTGCAGCAATGCCCTATCAAATGGTCTTTGTGTATCTTTCCAGTTGAACTTCTAAAATGCCAAAGTGGTACTGCTCCTTGGATTAACACAGTTCAGAAATGTTGAATACAGGAATTAAAACCAGAGGAGAACCTGCTGTACTCTGGAATAACGCCATCTCCTTCCCCATGCACATTCATTCAATTCTCATTCGACTTATGATCATTTGGTCATTTTACAATATCTATGCTGAGAGCGCACTGTTCAACAACATGGAAATAGCTATAGAGAACGTTAAACTACTAAAGAATGAATGAAGAAAATTTATCAGCGGAAGATTTTAATAAGAACGTAAAATACACAAAAATTTGCTTTCCAACTGGCTGCTGAGGGCCCATTTTGAAGTTACCAAGTATCAAAGAGGCAGAGAGCCACTTACTATCTTGCTGAGCAAGAACGCAAAATCAAGCGAAGACTGAAGCTGAGTATAATTATTAAGAGAAAAAAAGCATATATATTCCACAATGATTGTGAGTGGAGAATAAAACCATTTGTCAGAAAAGGAAAAAACTTTTATTACCCACTTCTGACCAGCAATAAAACAGTAACCTCCTCCATGTTTCCCAAGAAAAAACAGATACCAAAATCTTATAAAAGAGTGCACAGTCATGATAGCCGTAAGATGACCTACAGAACCTCTTACTGCTAAATACCAGGAAAGGAACCCAGTTTGAATCTCACAGACAAGGCTGGATTTTTTTTTCAGAAGAGATTTAATTTTCAAACGGCCAACACTAAAACTGAAAGTCAGAGACTGATACGTAATTCTAAAATGATAGTTTTATTACAGAGTTAAGAGCTCAGCAATACAAACATAGACAAATGGGTCATTGAAGAGTGATGTTTATACTAACCAGTCAAATTATCATGGGAGAAAATAAAATTTGTTTTTAAGTGCACTCACAGAAAAGAACACAAGATATTAAACTTCAATTATGGGTATTTCATTCATTTGCTAATGTAGTACACTGTTGAGGGCAGCAGCATATCAACCATGAGATTTTGATATTTTTCATTAAGCAATCTTACCGCTTCCCCCATGAATTTTATTAGTGGGTTTGCAAACTGATTACAAAATCTGTATTGCAGAGAATTATGTCTACGTGCACGTACAGTCAAAAGAAGTAATGCAGTTCCATTGTCTACACTACCACATTTTTGTTTTGCTAAATAAACCTATACAGCCTGCAATTAATACTTTTGCGTTATTTACAGGACTTTTCTTCCACAGACACCTAGTAGTCAAAGAGGTAAGCAGGGGTTTTAACTCGATTCTAACTTAATTTACAGAAAAAGGGAGAAATACAGAAAAAAAAATTATTTAGTTAACAGAAAGATTACCCCTACACTGACCTTTATTGTCTTTAAGACAGGGATTCCCAATCTTCCAGCTGGCTAAGACCATATAGCCTCTTACAGAGGCAACTAAAGGCCAGACACTGAAACACCCGTCCCCTCTCCCATCTCCTGCTCAGAACACGGGCAAGCCTTAGGTGACTGATGGACATGCAGTCAGTCAATCTGGGGAAAGCATACCCAAGGCTGTCAGGGAGCCCAGGATGAGTGTACGAGCTGCTAATTCTTACAGGCTAGGATCTCCTGTCTCCTTCGAGGAAAAGGGAGCAAAGTCTGGTAAATTTTTCTTGCAGACCACAGTCTAAATAATCTTGTTTCCTCTACTTCAAGGAGCAAGACTATTAACCTGGAATCACGCAATGAGAAAGATTATCAGACAATGTTGCTGGATGCTCTATAACTCTAGTTACTGTGCACATGGCAGCATCCCTAATGCTGCAAGGTGGGAAACCCTGTTAACCCAGTGTTAGGGATGCTCGGCTAATCAAAACCTGAGAAACACTGGTGGATGCCCACTTGGTTCTGAAGAAACCGAGTACTGGAAAGCAACGTCAAGACAATATGAAAACCTTTTCCACTCTCACTGGACAGCTGTAACTGTCTTCATAGCTTCAAGACATTATCTGTGCATTTCGACAAGCGCAACTGCAAGCCTGATGCCAACAGCAGAAACATCTAAGATGAAATGAATAACTCTCAACTCCTCAGAAGGCCACTTCCAGCAGGAGACTAACCCAAGAACCTTTCCATCAGCATTTAGGACTGAATATTTTCACATGTTCAGCACTCTGAAATGCTCTGACATTCTTCCATAAACACATAAACCGAGATAATAAACATTTCTTTTTTAGCAATAACCATACTAAAGATATTGAAGATTTCAGCATTAAGAATGGTATCTGTGACTTACTTGAAAGATGAAGGAAACCCATCCTCCTCTCAGATTTACATTTTTAACCTACATATATTCCTGGAACTTTCAAATGCCATGCTTCTGCTATTACCATGCATCAAGGGTGTTCAGTATGGCACTTTGAGGCTAAAGAGTTTTTTCACATGTTCTCTACCTACTGAAATGGCTGGGTATTTCAATGGCAAAAATATAAAACAAAGTAAAGGTAGCAAAGTGTTGCAGTGCACATGTTAATAGTAGCTATTAAATTATTAACAATTCTAAAATAAAACCTTCACATTATCTACCCACAGAGCTGCATGTGAAAATCTTAGTTGGAATCTCTGAGCCAGCATAAATTATTAGAACATTTGCATTCTGAAAATATGTAAGATAATAAAAAGTCCCTGAAAATAGAAAGATAAATACATACCCTGACATGCAAGAATACATCATTTTCAGAATGAGATATTTAAGTATTCTCTCTTACATCTCTATGCTCTTTCCCCTTCTCTTCCTCCAAATCATTCCTTTATGGTTTCTGAAGCCCCAGTCAGGAGACCCTGTTTGACAGTGTTCCTAGGGAAACCTACACGTTGCAGAGGAACCCTAGAATCTGTTCTCACAATCTGCAAAATGAAGCTATTTACAAATAAAGTTTAAACATTCTCTAGTTTGCTGAGCTGGTGACAGCAGACAGAAGAGAAGAGAGGGGAGGAAGAAGGGCCACACCCTTTCCAACAAAAGCCCCTTTTAAAAAGGCAGTTAACAGTTACTGTCTTTCCTAAGGTCTGCTCATTTAGTGACAAACACATTCAAGATGTACTGCAACAAAAATTAGTTTCAGTGCCTGGTTTTTAGATGTCTGGTATTTCTAGGTCACAACAACTTGTCAATCTGAAATAGGGATAATTGTCTCATATTAGCACAGATTCATTCACCTAGGTCATGACTGCAACGCTGTGACACAGCACTGCCGTTCCTGAAACCCCCTCACTTACACGGCAAAAATAGCTAGAACCAAATAACAACTTGTTACGTACAACACTGAAAAAGTCAAGTCTCTTTACGGTTTAATCTCTAACCCAGAAGATTTTAATAAGCAAGTCTTGAGAGCAATAAATTGCAGTTGGTTCCGTGATCTAATAGTTAAAATAAAACTTGATCTGCGGAGAATTATTAAAAGCTCTGCTAGACAACAGTTTCAAAAGAATCTCTCTAAAATTGGAAAAAAGATGCCTATGGTTCACCTTAACAAGAACCTAAAGGCACAACAGCTAGCATCATCTAACTACTGCAGCCTAACACTACAGTATTGACAAAGTACTGGAGTCTTTAATGTTCAAAGCTTTAATCCACCAAAAGGTCTCGAGTGCTTCAAATTAGATGCCGCAACACCTACATTTTAAGTGCCTGACCCGTACAGTGCTAAAATCATACTGAATAACCAAGTTTCCCCAAAAATGTAGAGGTCAGGTGTCAGCTGTGTGACACAAAATTAACTCCTACATACTACGTAGAGTGTCCTCTAAAAAAAAAAGTAGTCAAGGGAACAGTAAGACAGGGATAGGCTTCTCTCACGTAACAGCTTAAATGGGTAGGCCTGAACTACAAACAGACAGACACTCTACCGTCCGCTCAGATCTTACAACTTACAATCTTTCACAAGGGTAGAAGTGTACCGTTCTTTAAGCCACTTGCCTGGTTTGTTTCCTTTTAAAACAGCTGCTGGAAGAGCAGTAGTCAGCATATATATATTTCATATAAAATTATAGCTCAGCCCAAAGTCAGGCGTTTAGCCTCTCAGGACAA
This sequence comes from Pygoscelis adeliae, assembly GCF_000699105.1. Lineage (NCBI taxonomy): Eukaryota > Metazoa > Chordata > Aves > Sphenisciformes > Spheniscidae > Pygoscelis > Pygoscelis adeliae. The sequence goes on from NW_008825071.1 coordinate 7,979,053, forward strand.
CGCAGCCTGCAGAAACACAGATCTGAAATTTCAGGCCAAATGTGATGCAGCTTAGGGAGTTTAAGAAGAATCCACGGTCAAGTCAAGACAGCGTGGGGTCCTTGGAATGGACCTGCCGAAGTGCTACTGTAGTTATTTATACCATCTCTTGAATCCTTCCCAAACTGAACGGTTTCTTTTCTTCCTTTTAAAAATCCACTTCATTGCAGACTTCAATAGGCTCTTACTGTTGTCTAGGCTTGTAAAAAGAATTCTTTGTTCTCGTCTCTGAGAATTTCTCAGCGTCCTCCCCTTCACCAAAATGCCGAGCTGTTATTTGTGTCTGTGAGCTTTTCAAGGCAAGCAGGTGTGTCCTTATCCGTGAACTGACTCTTGACCCATTCAAGTCAAGAAACAAATGGTAATAAGAAGCTGTTTTGCATACTCTCAAAATACCTCTTCTATAGCCTACCAGGCAAAGCTCATCCCTTTTCCAGATGAAGGCAAACTCATTCTTCTGTCCTATAACCAAATTCCCCTCCCTCCTCAAAAATCTATGTCATTGACCCATTTTTTGGTTTTTTTTTTGGGGGGGGGGTTGTTTTTCTTTTTTTTTTTCATTTCAGGTAAGAGGCTTATATACTCACCAAATGCCCAACTATGTCTTTCAGAATTGAATAATCAGAAAAAAGGCCCAGGAGCTAGCATGTGATGATCAGCACAAACCCAGAGGTTTGCAACAGTTCCTTGCTTGGAACAATGTAGCCACAAATTGCTCAGAAACACACAGCCTCAGTACACACTCCTCTACCTGCTAATTGGCTGAATTAAAACAAAAAATACTTTTAACATAAACACTTCATTTTCAGTCTTAAAAGCAATTCAGAGGGGGTTCTGCACCTTGCAATCTCCAAACTGGGATATCAAGTTGTTAAAGAGTCTCCATCTCTTGCAGTATCTGAAACCAAAGCACCACTTCCACAAAGGTCTTGTGAAAGAGCTTATTCCTCTTCTGTGCTCCAGACTCCCTGCTGTCTTCATGAGAGATACAGTCCTACAAGGACAGCTGCAAAGATGCCCTCTCTAGATGTTTTTCCTCACATGAAAATAATCTTCACTACTTATGTTAGTGATAATGCTGGATCATTTTAGAATTTAGAACCTAATTTCCACTTCACTGGAAAAAAAATTGCTAAAAAAGCAATTCTGCTATCAACAGCCTACTTCTGTACCATAATCATGGGGCGGGGAGATAGTTTAGCGCTTTGTGCATAGGGAGTTACTGAAATGTAAGTTAGAACCTAAATGCACAGCATTAGGTCTTCACAGCAACAACACCCATGTTTTCAAATGCTGGAAAGAGAAGGTAACTTTTAAACTGGAGTAAGATCCCTTGTACTACCTGAATATGAGTTCAGAAAGAAAATTAGTACATACAAAATAAGCCTTAACTTCTGCCAAAAAAAGATTAAGATACACTAAACCCATTCTGTGAGATAAGAGAAAAAGATGGCTAATCCCATTTCAGGGTCAGCCCTGTTCCCCCACAGCCTGAGACTTGTTACCCATGCAATTAAGTTTATTCAAACAAGAATCTTGTTCTTGTGCAAACAATATTAATAAGTGCCCCTAATCATGTGTGATAGCTTTAAGGATCCTGTAACAAAGGTGCATTTCCAGGAGAGCATGAACTTTGGTTTTGTTGACATTAAAAAAAATAAAAACATGGAAGAGTTATCCACGTAAGTCAACACAGAATTCAAACACGTTGTCTGTAGTGCACACCATTCTGTGGGTTTTCCTATGTCCCACGTGTCAATTGACAAAATCTTTAATATAGTATGATATACACAACAATAGATCTATTCAATATAATGCATGATGAGCATTGTTTTGGTTTTGCACAGAGAACGATGACCAATAGGGTAGCCTAGTACTTGAGAATCTCTTGTTAAACCTTCCACTGTCACATCTTCCACTGTATTTCTGTGATGCAGATAAAAGGGTTTTTCAAGTAATTAAATTTCTCTCACATACCTTTTTTTATTTCAAGAATTTTACTTAAGCTTGAAGCTCATACATTACTTACATTTACAAGCACTCTGGCCTTAGCTTTCAAGCTTTATATGTGTTTCCTTTTAATTGTGCAACTAATCACTGATCTTGCCAATGACATTAAACTTACGCATCCACATAGAATTAGTTTGGGCAGGGAGTATTTAATGCATCTGTGCCTAGGTTCCAGATCAGCACCCCTTCAGTAGTCCAGCACCTAACCAAGACATTACAGCTTAGCTCAAAAACTCAGCCTGTCACGTGGCTTGTTTGGAGTCTTAAGCTTGTTAATTCTGTAACAGTCTCTGGTACGATCTCTGGACATAGACAACCTGTATATTTGCAAGGTGCCTAGAACAACGGGGGTTTGTTCCATGGGGCAAAGGAGTTATTAAAAACCCCAACCAAAACCAGTTATCATATTTTTTTGTTTAGTACAGTAATTTAGGTCAAGCTGTGAAGACAACGTAGGGCACCTTAATACTACAAATATATAAAAACTGAAATCTTGCCATTTTGGCATTTGTTTTGTTGGCTTTAAAACAAGAAACACTACTGTAGTACAGCATAGTATCAGTTCATGCACAAGCAAGTGAACAAGCCAACAACCCAGTAACTTAGGCCTGAAACAGATTTTTTTTTTAACTTTTATTTTGATATTCTGCCAAATCCATTATATTCTAGAACACGAGGGCTAGAAGTCAAGTTAACTTCAAGACCATACAAAAAAAAAAATCAGTGAAAGCATTGGGGTTTTATATATGCAAGTCTTGAAGCACACATTCTTATCATATTTCTGAAAAAACACAAGGATTTGGTTGTTTGTTTTTTTTTCCAGGCAGGAACATTATCTGGAATGGGCAAAAAAGCCACCTTATAGCTTTCTGGCTAGTAAGAAAACGCAAGAGATGCGGGCGGCAGCTTTCTAGAGTCTGGTCTGACAAGAGGTTCATCTACATACTTCAGTTCTCAGATAAGAATTATTCAATGACAACTTCTGAAAGAGGCTAGAGAAATCTAGTTTTGACTCAAATTAAAGATAAATAGATGTAGAATCCCACTGAATTCACCTGGAGATGGGTTAAACTGAGACAGAATCAAGTTTAACTGGTTAGGGGTGTTCCTCTGGTTCACCTCTTCTCTACAAGTGGGTTAGCACCATGGTGCACCCAATAGGTGCAGCTCCCACCTGCACACTCGAGGCATATGGGGCCAAGATCTGCGTGCATAGCATCACCTCCTTCCTTCAAAAGGAAACGGAGGCGTGCAGGCACAAAAGGAGGTGCTGTGCGCTCCAATGGCTCTACCAGCCTGAACTAATAACACTGCGCAGTGCACCTGCACAGTGCAAACACAGTTACTGAAAGATGAACCGACGCAGAACTTTTTTCCTGAAGAAACCTATCTTTGCTCAGGCAAGTAAGAAATACAGCGGAATCTATGATCAAGTGCAACCTCTAAGATTTGGGACTTGATACCAGAGGCTACAGCAGTCAGAGATATATTTTAACACAAGTATATGACAGTTCATTTATTAGACCACTGATCTCAAACTTGGAGCTAATTAATCCTATCAACCTTCAAGATTTCCTATGGGCCACAAAACTTCATAATATGAATATCTAAACTGGATGCTATTTTTTTTTTTTCCTTCTTTCCGTGAACCACAGCCTTGAAATCCCAGTGTTCACAGCTGTCTCTATCAAAACAAGTCCTCTTATAAAGTACAAATATGCTAATACACAAATCCAGTTATGGGAAAATTAACTACTGGGATTACAATCTTGCCTGGATTATCCAGCTTTCGGGAGGAAGGAGTCACAAAGCTGATCACTCAAATACATCAGGGATCTCAACAATCAGACTATGAATGACTTGAAAGACCTGAAATGACCACACCATCTGAGGAGAACATGCTTTACGCCTCTTCCGTGCACAGGACCACAGAGCATTGAAAACACACACGTTAATCACTAGCATTAGTCAGAAGTAATTTCTGATGCAGAACTGAAATTTCGTTTTAAGTGGCAGAAACAATCCTCACAAAAGGCTCTTCCAGGGGATAAAAAAAGAACACTATAGCTTAGGTGTAAAAGCATTCCTCCTGAACAGTGCACTAGGCACCTTAAAACTTGCATTCCTTCTAAACTGAGGCACTAGCACTCAGATGACTCAATCCCTGTAAAAATGAGAAGTCTGCTTCTGTGAAGCCACTTGAGCATCATGGTACAAAATGCAAAAACACTCCACATAACAACAGCCCAAGGTCTCATATGTTCTCAAATTACTTACACTCTCAAATATATGGAAAATAGTTTACCTGCATATTTTGTGGTGTTTGATTCATCCATGGACCAGAAGCAGTGATCAAAGGCAAACACCTGTAGAAGCACATAAAAAGACAAATTAGGAACGCTGGCTACAAAACCTTTTTCTTAAAGCAGTACAAATCCATGACTGTTTCACTGCAGTTAGGCTCTACTGTTTCTATGGATCCTAAATCAGAACTGTAAAAAGGCATC
>NW_008825071.1:7983638-7993611 GCF_000699105.1 Pygoscelis adeliae
AATCTTGAGAGTTGCAGAACTGCAATACTTCTTTTCTATCTGTATTATACACAATACGAAATACTGCTTATTGTATCCCTTAACACAGACTTCAAAACACAGCCAAAACCTAATAATTAGTTCCACTCTTCTCCAGGCACTAATGCTGACAAAAGTTTCTGCCAACAGTAATGAAACAGCACCGAAAGGACTCAATATACAGAACTTGGCAAGATGGCTATTTAGCAGACATCATTACAAGACACACGAAAGTTTTACCATGGGTTGGGACTTCTAATGTTCAAAGGAGAGCATTACTACTTACAAGCCTTAAGGAGCAAATAAATAGTGTCAGATTACCTGCCTAAACTAAGAGTACAGTACTGGATCTCAGTAGAGGAAGCCCAAAAACTACAAACAGAAAATGTAGCTCTATTAGACAAACAAGCTATCAGAGCCTGCTCTAATGAAAAGGCTTAATACCACTTCAGTCAAGAGTTCCAGCTCAGTAGAAATCAAATGAGATTCAATATTGTGCTCAGTGGGCTTGTGGACCTGGAACAGTGTGCTGTAAAACCACTTAACGCGTTGGGATTTGATCCAAGTTACTATTTCTGCACATCTGAGAACATCATGGTATAGACATTTAACACTGGTGTTTTGACAGCTTTATATTGCCACAAACACACCTTAAGCTGCAGTGTATTTTCCACATTTTACCATGGTAAACTGACTGTAGATGAATTAATGATATAGATTCGATTTATTTTTTTTTCTTTTGGGATCCCAAGAGGTAGGGAAAATACCCAAACAACCTTCTTTATTAAAACTTTGCCTGGGCCAAGATTTTCTTTGCCTGGTCTTCCAACAGCTGATCTCCTTAGTGAGACAAACCGTGCAGGTCAATGTAGAAGCAAGAGCCACAAGCTCTATTAGCAGAAATGGCAAATTCCCCGTGAGACAAACCCTGAGGTGAGGAAGAAGATGGATCATTTCCTTTTGGCTTTTGGGGATGTAGAACACCTTGGATTCCCTGCTATTGCAGAATTACTATGCAATCTAATCTACAGATATATTGCAACCTAACTCTTCCCAAAATTTCCGTTGCTGCCAATATTTCAGAAGGATAAAACCAGGCAGCACAGTAACCTCACCTCCTTCCCTTTCCCCCAACTTAATGCAAAACACATCAAACGGCCTGAGAGAAGACTTGGTACTGAGACAACACTTAGTCCACAAGAGTGAAATGAGTTCTGGAATTCCCTTCTGAAGAGAAAACAAACAAACAAAAAACCCCATAATAATAATCTAACAGGGAGGTCTGAGTCATTTACTGCAGCACAAATAGAAAGAGACAACTTCATGTGTCAGGACCTTCCCTGCTGTGACTGAGTCACAGGCATAGTTTTGCCACTGAACTGCAAGTAATATGCAGCAGTTACTTCACCTTATCTTCAGACCTCCACGTACGTAGGGGGCATTTTACATTCCTTCTGTGCATTTGTTCATCGTGCTTCAAATCTAAGCATAACAAACTCTCTGTCATCAGTAAGAACGTTCTAGCCCTTTTCCTAACTTTCACAGCCCAAGAAATAGTGTTTTCTCTTCTCACATTCCACTTCTACAGAAGTTTTCCTCATGGGACTTGGTAACAATACCTAATCTCTCTACAATCAAACGGCAAGCAGTTCTATTACAAAAGAAAACCCAATTGTAAGGATCCAAATCTACCAAATGCCAATTCCTTCCCCTTGAAACTAAGTATTTTCTGCAGTGGATCACACAGCCCAGTTCAGAAAGGTTACCCAGCTATACATGCTCATCTGTAATGACTTAAAATGTCAATACAGCAGTACTGTAGACCAATTTAATCTATTGTCCTACACATTTTCCCCTTGGTTAACATGGAAAATCATGACAGGATTATTCAATGACTCATAATTTAAACACTGATCTTGCAAAGAGACTTTAAAAACTAAAATATGTGCTTGCAGCCAAGTGTTTCTTGCAGAAAAATAGTTTTATTTGGATTTTTTTTAAAACGTAGGAATTGGTCAAACTGATTTTTTAAAGCTGCAAAATGATTATGCAATAGGAAGAGAAAAATTCTGTCTCAAGATAAAACAAATGTAAATATAGCATTTTAGTATGTTTTTATACTAAACATAAAAAGCCAAGACACAGACTTAGGCTATTTATAAAGTGTGTCCTGGAAAATTGCCAAATCCTTCTAACAGAAGTAACAAGATTACTTTAAAAAAAAAAGGGGGGGCAAAAAAAAAGTGGAAACTGCTGGAGCATGCACTATCTGCAAAACACATAGAGCAGCTGCAGTAGAATTCCCTTCTCCATTAAAACAGGCGGGCAAAACTTTAAAAATTACTTTGATCAGTGATGACAAAACACCAACCTTGAACATTCCCAGCAATGATAATTTAAGGAAGCACCCAACCAAAGCAATTTTCAGGACAACTCAGACCTTTGGGAAAACAGATTCCAAATGCAAGAATTAACAGAGTAAGAAATAAGGCATACAAGAGCAAGAAACTTGGTCCCAGTCAGTGAGTCTCTTCCGCAGGTACATAACAAAGGCATTTTATGGGAAACGCCTGGAGGACAGCATCCTACCTGAAAAGTGACCATTGTGATCATCCTTTCTGTACAAAGATGACTCGCTAGTTTATATTTTCCTGACCTCCAGTGCAGGAACTGCAGGACATACAGTCCCAAGAAGAGCACGCAACCATACTTGGGGTCAAGATACAGAACCTATGCTATGATGAAGAAGAAAAAACCCTCTAAGTATCATCTAAGGTGCTCCCTTCCTTCTCCCACCTTCACTGATTATTCTTCCTTGAAAACAAAAATGGTGGGAATTACTTTTTCTTTTGATAGGAGTATGCAGAATAATAATTTTTTCTTATTAATTTTTTCTCCCCAAGATCCATTTCCCTGAAGAAGGTATTAAACCTCCTGTCAATATGGCTATCAAAGCTATCAGAAGTTCTGTTAATGATAAAGTCTCAGACTCAATGGCCAATACTCAAACTGGGCATTACTGGGCACTGAAAATGCCTTTTTAGGTTTTTAAAGAACACTCAAAAGTAAAAATCTTTACCAACTTATATCAAAACTACTATTGAAATGTATTTGAACAGAGAGATCTGTGAACACACAAACAGAACTTTTTAAACCCTAAGCACCCTCTGTGAATTAGTTTTTAACTACATTTTGGAAAATCTATTCCATTTAGGTGTTTTAACATTAAAAGAAAAAAAGGCAAATATTTTTGTTTGAAACTCAAAGTTTAAAATTGCTACCTGTATCTCCACTAAGATTTCCTGAACTTTCAGTTATTCTTCTAAGCATTTTGAGTAAGTCTCTGACTATATGGACGAGTTTTTCTGCTTTCTTACTGCTCTGATGTCAATTCCATAGCCACTGTACCAGGAAGCTTAATGTATTTTCAGAAGGTAAGCAAAATGGGAAAACCATGAAAGACAGGTATACACCTACTTCAAGTGTCTGCACAGGTTGGCATTCAACCACAAGCAGATGGTAAGTTCACACAGGCGTTGGCCAGTTCTCACAACCAGACCCAAAATTATTCTGGGCTTTTAAATTACAGAGGGAAATAACAAACAAGCCTTAAAACTTTCTTATTTTTGCAAGATTCTGTACCTCATACTTCATCCTAGCATCTAAAGGAGAAAGCTAGATAAGCTGCCAGGAACCTGCCACACTAGGGTAGTAGCTTCTAAACCAAAAATTTTGAGTGGAACTAGGAGACCAAGAGGATGTTTTTTTTCCCAGCTCTATTATTCCAGTGTTTGACATTGCACAGTATTTTCAGTCTGAGTGGTATGACAGTTGGAAAAAAGTTTGGACATCGCATTTTAGACATGTAGAAATAGTCAAGTAACAGACAGAGCTACAAGTAATGGAATACAATTCACCAGGACAGATCTTCCACAATTGGAAGTCCGTAGTAAAAATAGGTATATGAGCTTGAGCATGTACTCATTCTATATTCATCGTAAGAATTTTAACTCACAAACATTACAGCACAGATAAAAATGGAAAGTTATGAGAAAGAATTAGCCAGGAAGTGCTACATCATGGTACTACTGTATCCAGAGTCACCATATGCATGCGCATTACCCTGGGTAACAGAGTTACGTAGGCCATTTCTAGGTTACAGAGAATGATACTCAGAGTGTTAATAACTATTAAAAGTTAAACAAAAGACTTGTTCTGGTAACCACAAAGTTTAAGTAAAGAAAAGATATGGGGCTTTGATTCATATTTCTTCAAACACACACCTACAGCAGAAGACAGCTGTTGGTTACTATTTTGCTAACAAGGCAGCTAGCGGTTATGGCTTCCACAGCAAAACAAACAGTGATGCAGGTCCACGCACCCACCACGTCAGTGAAAAATCTGGAGTTTTGTCTCAAATTCACCTGTACCTGTGGCTTAAAATGAGATTGCAGATTTTAAACTAGAAGGGCCATTGTGCCTGACTGCTACACAGCAGTTACTTCTCACAGAATCAGAAAAGACAGCCAAGCGGTATTCACATTTTAAATAGCCAAAACAATACTCTGCAGAACTCTTTTATTAAAGCCCCTAATCAATGGCTTGAAGAATTAATAATTTTAAGGGTTTACGCATGCAAGTATACTTATGTGAACCACTTGCAGGTAATGAGTACCATATCCAATATTAAGTGCTTGCCAGATTAAGCCAAATGACACAGTTAGTTTAGAAAAGAGTCTGATTTCCACATTCATTATCAGTTGTTTCAAACCCTAACCCTCAGTATAGACTACACAGAGTCTGGGGCTTGGCCCATTTAGCAATGCATTACCCAGACTGAACGTAACCCCTAACATAGACTGTCTATGCATCTGTACAATATTGTAAGTGCATAGCTAACATGTTTAATAGCCATTTCCATCTGACCGATAGATGGCCAAACAACTATGTTTTGGTTTTACAGAAAAAAGTTATGCTGGACAGGTGCAGACATCGCTCACGTGAATCTCAATGAAGCAGTCAGTCTGACACGTAGGGTGACTTACAGGGCTACATGGTTGCCAAAAATAAAAGCAAGGGAGAACTGAGGAAGGGAAATTTTCATTCATACATCCCTATTGTAACTACTGATGGAGATAAGTGATAAAGGAGATACATTAGGAAATAGCAAACAGTCTACACTGGTAAGCTTAGTGTAAATGGAAGCCATTAAAGAACTGAAAAAGAACGAAGTTGGTCACTGTATGGAAAACTCAAGACCTACGAAAGGCCTAAAGAAGTAAGGACAGAAAATCTGAAGGCAGCCTAGGGCACAGCTCACAAATCTCAGCTCAGAACAACCCTTCCACCTTTGTCACAAAGTTACACTAAAAGCCCAAGATCAGTAATATACTTAAACATGATGTTTGTAGAAATAGAAAAACACCCCAATATCCTTATATAACTTTTCCTACCACAGCTTCTGAGCTACCAGGCTGAACTAGGATGACAATTCATCCACAGCTGATAAAAGTAGCTCATTAAAGTAAAGATAAAGAAACTTCCAATATTTATGAAATTTCATTTTAAAAAAAAAATCCTAATTTGAAGATGATCAACTACGTGCAGTACCCTAAAAACTGTATAAATCAAGAAACATCCAAATCTCACATCTTTACAAACTCACAAAGCCTATTTCCACTGACGGCAAGAACCTTCTTCTGTCTCAAACTGATAAACATTTCACACAACATCTTAAGTTTCGGCATTATGGCTCAAGGATGTTAATGACCATCTAACTATACCTAACAATAATGTGGCATATATGCACAAGCGTGCAGCTTTTATGTTTCTGTTGAAGAAACACAAGGCCATAATTAAGCTTCTACATAATGTCAAGAATAACTTTATCTGCCTATAATGGAACATGAATGAGGTACTACAGAAAATGAAAGTTCTCATAAAGAAGTTTTTGTGAAATTACAACAACAAAAAGGAGGGGTTTTTTGCTTTTTAAAAAATTTGTAACAATGATCAAACTTTTTTGTATTAGATATACTAACTGGGACTGATAGAAGAACTTTATTAAATGCTTTCCAAAAAATTGAGAAACTAAAAACAGGTCCAGGAAAAAATAAATCAGTACAGGATACCATTTTAAACTGCAATATCAGTGTTACTTATTTTCACCTGCTGTGACCTTAAATTACATATTTTTGTTTGTTTTTTTCAAATATGATTATTTCAATTCATGTTAAACTAGTTTGTTCCATTCTTCCCTGCCTATTGGGAATAATACACATCACTTACTGAGAAGATGTTTTCTTGTGACACTTAAAATTAATCAGAACAATAGATAGATTTTTATATATATATGCACACGCGCATATAAAATAGCTGTCTGAACTATATAGTAGACAGATATCCATAGAAGACAGATATATAGATCATTATCCATCCCAATTTCTATTCCCAGAAGGCCTACAGAATGCTCTGCCACACCTGCAGAAGTCACATCAGACTTGCATACGCTATTTCTTGAAGATGTACAAATCAAAGAGAAGAATGTAAAAGAAAACCTCATTCAGAGCTAACCACAGCTTTCTGCTGCAAAAAGTACCATCCAACAGAAACAGAAAGGATAAAATTATCATTAAATTGCTGAAGCAAAATACCAATACAGAGTTTTGCATGTGCTGACAAGATGTAGTTCACACAGTCCTTTTACCTTATGATTGCTACCAGCCCTGTACCAATACTGTATTTGTCATCCCGGTAAGGCTCCTTCTCTATCCAAAAGATACATAACACTCATTCTCCCTCCCTTCCCCTGCATTACAAACAACACAATCTTTTCTAGGCAAATTCTGGTGCACTTTGGCTACTTTTACACAAATTATTAATTCCTACAGATTGTCAATTACAAACAAGAGCAGTTTGTTTCTTACTAGTTGTATTTTGCCACCTTTTACATACAATATTTTAACTTTTAAGCAGAATTATGTGCAATGAAATATTTTACACACAATACTTATTTACTCTTTCAAATGTTTTTATGAATGCATTAAAATAATGGCTTGTCCTGGTCACAGCTTTAACAAGTCATGTGCCTTGCCTGCACGTCAGTTGGATTAAAATGTATTCTTCTGGAATTATGAAGTCTTTAACTTAGAAGTATGAGGAATAGATTTTTTTTTTAAATGTATTTTCCTTTATTAAAGCTGTATTGATCACATACTACAGGAACACACCCAATACTTCTGCATTGCTCAACATTTTCAAGCAGTACAAATGCAAAAAGAGACAAAATACTTACCTTAGGTGGTTTTCTAGATGATTGGCAAGAAAATATCAGCAACGATGATGAGAAGTACGAATACATCATTCACATAAAGGGAAGGGAACAAAGAAAAAGAAAAGAAACAAAGTCAGTGTACATCATTACGATGGTCTGAACTTTTTTGTAATCCACAATGTATTTAAGAATAATCAGATCAGAAGATATTTATATGATAGACCACAGATTTTTTTAACAAGTAATTACTTAACTAGTAATACTGCCCCACATTAAAAAGAAAGGAAAATGCCAGATTCCTTATAGGTATAAAAATCTAACAGCACTGAGTTCCAGAAGGAAGACAAGCATCCGTTTTCTTTGTTGTGGAAGTCAAAACACAGCCCATCTTGTGGCAAACAAACTGAGCCTGCAAACTGGCAGACCAAGGTGCCAGGGTGAAGCCCCACTGACTTCAGCAGTGCTAACATGCAAGACCAAGGTCAGAGTCACACAATTGTTTCTTGTAGAGATTATAGAAGAGTGAAGAAAAATAAACTTCTGTTCTCCCTAGCCACAGAAAGCCTACACAGAGCATAGGAAGCCCACGCAAAAACACCATTACCCTTCACACACAACTCCGAGTGCTGTCACAAATAAAGCAGAGACAACAAACCCCCAAACTAAAGACACCAGCTCAGAGTACTTCAACTTGTCCTTAAATGCTGTTATGCTTATGCTGGCAGCCATATGGCCACATAGTAAATTAAATCAGTTTGGGGTATTTTGGTGGGATTGGTTTCAAGTGAGATCGCTGTCCTGTCTCACTGTGCAGCCCCTGTGCTCACTAATACCAATGCAAGAGAGGAGGTGAAAATATGGTGCAGAATTAGACTGATTTAGGCCATTCATGAAAACTACAACCTTAGGCATATGTTTAAATTATGTATTGAAATAAGCCTGAAATGATACACAGAAGAAATTTTCACTTGCTCTTCACATGAAGAAAAAATAGCATATAAATGTGCATGAAGAAAAAAACCCACACAACCAGAAAGGTCTACAGACAAAACAGCACAAGTAGAGAATGTAGTAAGGTTTATAAAATAAGGATATGGATGAAGGGTCTCTATCTACCCAGCAAAAAACACATTACACAAAATTCAAAGATATCAAGAGGCTACAGTCTCAGCGCAGAAACACATGGGACCAACCCGTGTTTTCATCCACCAGACTACATATACTAACTCCACTAAGTCACAAGGGCGGGGGGGGGAAATAACACTTTGAGCAGTTTTCTTAGCAACCGACAATACGACGGCTCAGCAAAAAAAGCTGAAGAGAAGCAAATCCACAAACACATATTATGCAATCTTTTCTGCCTACTCTCAGCTCGTACCTTAGATGACATGTCTGCCTAAACCAGAAGTTACATAGCTGGCACGCGGTACTGGTATAATGCAAACATACTTTGCCTCTGAGCCAAACCACTCATTGCAGCCTTACCCTTTCATTAACGGTGGCTACACAGGCTCAGCTCATAGCTAACTCACGTCCAGGTGGCTCAGAACTTGTGCAAAATGCACTCTTATCTAACTGAAAAATACATTTAGCTATACTTTGAATATTTTTTACTTTAATCAATTTTCGAATGTGATGAAAGTCCAATGTTATCAGCTTGTCTAGCCAGAGTTCCAGCACCAGCTCTAAACTTCCAATTCCTACTTGGAAGAGAAGTTCCTATCAAAGGAAGTCATCCAAGGTTTTTTGGAAAGCTTTTAAGTACACTCATATCTTGAAAAATAATTCCAGAATTAATAATTCCATCAGCTTTCCTAGGGAATTCCTAATATACTGCTGTACAGGCTCAGCAGAAGCCCTAAACAGTTTAATTGAAGTAAACACCAATAGAAAGTTTATCAACTTTTTTCCTGAGATCATTCTTAGAAGCCACATTTGGAAAAGGTACAGAACATCACTGAAGTAAACAAATGATTTGACATGTTTTAAGACATTTACTTAAGCAATGCAAGCCACTACCTTTTAGGAAGTTTCCTCCGATGCCCATTTTAAAAAAAGCATAATAGCAACGTTTTTAACCACTGGTGGACAGCAGAGCTTCCCAGTTGGAAGCAAGATGTTGATCACTGATCTCCTGGATTTCAAAGCACCAGGAGCTGCAGCTTCCTACCATATGTCACATCCTACCGCTCCAAACTCTTTGGCTATTAAGACCAAACTAGCAACTCCACAAGTCACCTGCTAGCATCACCAGCAGCGACACAATCAAGGGCCTCTGGAATAAGTCAGCTATATTGTCTCACAGGACAGATTATTTTTTTTTAAAGCTATTTGGAAATTCCAGGTAACCAACTCACTGTAACCATTATCCTGGCAGTGATTCAGATGGAGACACTCCGAAATACTTTCTTCAATCAAAGGACTCAGACTAATAAAGAACTGTTTCCAGTTTACCAGAAATCACATCTGTAGCAGCTTAAAGATGGGCTATAAAACCTGCATTAGCCTCAATCAGTTTTTCACATCAGTTTTTTGGTTTGCTTTATTTTTTTTTTTTTAATATGCACTTCATGGTTTCTTTCCTTTCCCAGAAACCAGCAGCTTTCGGCTTCATAAATAATTGGATTTGTCTCAATTTTCACCAAACACTGACCATACAAACGTGGTGATTCAGTGTCACAC
>NW_008825071.1:7993661-8000731 GCF_000699105.1 Pygoscelis adeliae
GAGCAGATCACAGAGATACAACAATTAAGGATTTTTATTTCCCAGAATTTTTAATTCCATGTCTAATCATCCATGGTGTCAATGACAACATGCAGGTATACCTTTTGAATGACAACAAAACCTCCTCTGAAGTGGACAGCTAGTACACTTCAGGAAATTATCACTGAGTTACCTCACCGTGTAATGCATCTGCACAACAGCGGATTTTGGTTTAACCTGACAAAGGGCATCTTCCATCTGCACACTCAGATGGAAGACTGACTTTTCTCACATGCCTAGAACTCAAAACCAAAGTACATACCACCTGTACTTTATATTCTCACAGGTCAGAGGAAAAGTATGAATTTCAATGACCACAAAGCCCACTGAGCTTCTGAACTTTCTCCTGCCTTTGTCCTTAAACCACCACAACTTTAGTAACATATCACTAGAATGATTTTCTGAGCAGTATGTCTGCTAAGGTCTACTCCTAGAATCTACTCAGGCTTTATCTTTCACAACAGTATTAAGTCTCTCCTGTGCTCCTTGGCTAACACACACCAAGACTGCAGAGTGCGTAGCTATCTCAAATTTTTATCTAGATGGAGAAAACCAATTTCTAGAAAGCTTTGTGCTAATGCAAACATGTTTTTTTCCTGTTGTCTCTTGCTAAAACTAAACCCATAATGGTTCTCACATTTGCTAAGAGAATTACTTCACAAAATGTCAGTTCTAATGTTCTACACTAGTACATGAATGAGAAGTCTTCCTGACTGCATCCACATTTTCCCTCTACCATCTACCCACTGCCTGTGACAGCCCACTATGAAAGGAGTGCGCTTTGCTAGTAGTTTAACAACAGCAAAGGTTGTTTCTTTTTTTTTTTTTTTTTAACTGCCTACACTATCTCACAGGACTCTCCCTTTGTCATATAAAAAGTTTATATAAACGGGCATTACATATTCTGAGTGGAAAACTAGTCCAACGCAATAGCAAGCAACAGAAGACACTCTTGCACTACGAACATCCAGAAGTACACGATACTGTCATCTTAAAGACTTAATCATTTTCAGAACTACACCTGTTTTTGTCCCTTAGCAAGCGTTGTCAGCATTCCCAACCAAATGTCACTTCTACCAGAGGAAAAACATTTTATACATCAAAAAACTTGAAAGAATTGGTTTTTCTCCCCATTTCATGTAATGGGGTTTCACTACCCCACCCACCCCCAGTCAAAAATGTCACCTTCAGTAGGGACAAGGTACGTTTAAAAATGAGAACATAGGTGTAAAACCAGGTACTCCACATTGAAGGAGATAGAGGAACAAGGCATCTTTGAAAAACAGGTCTTAGATTCTTTGGAACAACACCCACACAGCCTAATTCATCTCCAATTTGGCTGTGCTAAGAAGCCAAGTAGGACACAATTGTACTATAATTATTTTACATTTTGGAAAGTATTTGATGGATTCTTTTCCTTTCTCACAATTAGTTAATGAAGATGAAGCAATCATAATCAGCTATGTTAAGTAACCACACGTAGTATCTATCACAGATAATGAATGAACCACATGGCATTGCAGCTTGCTCTTCTAAGCTGACTACGCTAGAAATCATCATCTAAGACACTGAGTCTGAAATACCTTTTTGCTCTCGTCACATGTGCAACCACAGTAAATTCATGGTACTCACTGTTCTCTCAAACATATAATTAAGTGTTTACAGGTAGTGGCTACATAGTCATCGATGTACTCATCAGGATTCACTGGTCAAAAGAATTATTACGAACAACTACCAATATACTAGTAAAGGGAGAGAAGACTTCAGGTTTTTATATGCTAAGTCTTCCTTCTTTCCTCTGTAAGATCATCCTGATAGATAAAAATAATATTTTTTTACATTTATTTTTGAGCTCTCTCTCACAGTGTTTGGTAGCCACAGTTTCCAAATTTGGTTTCCACATATTCCTCACGTGCAGTTTATTCTGTTGAGAATTCTGCAGGACTAGAAAATTAATGACTTCTTTGTACAAGTCTACAGCCTGTTCCCAGTTACATCAAGTCACAACAGGTTATCGAACTTGTTATGCTTTTATGCATATGCAAGGATGTAGCTTTGCGCTCCTCCCCTCTTCAATTTCAGCATGATCTCTTCTCTCACCACTGTTCCAGCATCTCTGGAATCTAGAGACCAGCTGTTCAAAACAAGTATTATAAGTATTTTTTTAGTGTGTTTTTAATTTTGTTTTATTTTTTAAATCAGGCTGCCTTACAACTCAGGCTGAGAATATCACCAGCAGTGTGTGTTTGCCTCACTCAAAGGCAGAGGGCAAGGTAACAAACCAGTGGCAGGACCATCGTAACAAGTACGCCTTGCTTTACTCCATTGAAGTAACTGCATTGTTTGTTTATCCATGTATATAAGGCTTTCAGAGTGGCTGCAGCAGAGACAGCAGACATTCAGCACTCCTAACTGCAAACAATGTAAATTATGTAGAAGCAAAGAGATGATGTTTCTCCTATCCTTCACAGTAAAATCTAGGACCCTTCATTGTCTCATGGTTTATCACTGCAGGCTGTTACTTGCAGGCTTGATACCAAGCATCTTAAAAAGCATGCCTATATATTATTAATGGACACTGTACTACTTAACAAAAGCACCTATCTAGAAAAAGACGACAGTTTGCCACATTAAGAGTTTCAAATGATCATGTACTGCAAACTACTGGCAGTACACCATTTTCTCTGCAAAGAACACAGAAAACAGACATTTGCCCATTTCTTCCTTCCATTTTCTAAACGCAGAAGATGATCAAAGGAAATGGCAGCGGCAATGCCCTGAAGGGGAACAGTGTCCTACCTTTGTGCTTGGCTGGAGCACCTCCTGCAGAGCTCACTAATGAAGTTGACATCACAATTTGATACTATGATTGCTGGAAGAGTTACTTTACATACTGTATGAGCACACATACATACATAAATACAGATAATTAGTTATTTTATATTCTTGCATAAGGTGGGCAGCACATGCCCTGGATCTGTTTAATCCTCCTACCCAGCAAAAGTCTGTTCTATACACAAAATAATCTTTTGAAGAACAGCAAGAGAAAAACATTTTAACAAGTAAAGCAATTTGAGCAAGTGCCAGCATAATAAGGTAGTAGCTGATCATAATCAGAAACACTACAGAAACAGATGCATACTGTAAAAATACGTCACACTCTCATGCTTTATGGAAACACTATGTCAAGCTGTGCTACTCACTGCAAACCTAACACATGCAAAGAGAGAAAAGTCAAGAGACTGAAATCAGAATTACAAACACTGCAGTGCAAGTTAAACAAAATAGCCATTACAGTAGCAGAGTGACTTCCATGACACAAAAGAAACCTAGAAAATGCCTGGATATTTCACCATAACAAGGTTCCATTGCAAGAACTTAAGTTCATTCACTACAGCAGTGACGAACTATAAAAAAAAAAAGGCACCACAGGTTCCACAGGTTATGAAACCAACACAAGCTCAGTAAAGTAAGTGAAAGACATTATATTCTGACATTTACAAGATGCAAAACAGAAAATGACAACTGCCCTGGAACACCACTAGTCCCTAACTTACTTTCACTCCCAAGTTCTGACTATTTTTAGCAATTTGTTGACATGAAGTTCAAGTGGTTCTAATCTTTACACAGAAGCCTTGGTGTTCATGTAAAAACAAGTTCTACTGACAGGCTGAAAGAGGGCTGATACCTGTCCTACATGCAACAGCACGCCACTTTGCAAACAGCAATTGGCTTAGGAGAACAGTCACCATGCATAAGCAGAAAGATTAATCTATCACTTTGCTAGAAAGTTCACTAAAAAAAGTTCTGTCTACCCTCTCACATAAAATAAGCTTTTAAGAAAAAGTTATCCCATTTCAGTTGATTTGTTTAGTTTCACCAAAAAGGCAAAAACTGACTAAAATTGTCATTCTGCTCTGCAGTAAAAGAGCTCTAACTCAATCCCGACTGCTGAGACCATGTCCAGAACCTATGTTAAATCATCTGTTTTCCACAAGTCTTTAATCATACTCACTCAAAGCTTATCTAAGACTCTAGTTATTGTAATAAAAACCTGCTACACCTATCAGAAGTACAGCATAACCACAATCACAAATATATTAAGCTTGTTCTTATTAACATCCAACTAGCCTCATAAGAAAACGGCAAAGGAATGCAATTCTACCTAATGATTCCTACTAGTGGTAGTTACCTCACAAAGTAGTTCTGACCCTTTTAAAAATGGTTCTTTTTCCCTCCTTTTCAGTAAAACTGAACACAAAAGAGTCTTAACAAGGAGATTTTTACTAACCAGTCAGGTTCAGAGGGATGAGGAAAAGAGGGAGGGGAAAAAGAATACAATCTCAGAACCCTAGATCTGTTAGCTCTGAAGACTAGTCTCAAATGAATGACTCTTAGCCTGAATGCAATGAAACTGCTGTCAGGGCCAACAGTGTATTTCTGGAAAGTATGTGGAAACATATGCTAGCAGTGTTAGTAAAATTACCATGGCATTTATTAGGCACCCATTATTCTTGTTCTGTTGCATTTATTACTAGCGCTCTCAAGGAGAAAAACACCCCAAGCATTAACAGGCATTTCAACTCTGTGCACAAACTCTATTGCGACTCTCACACCCAACCCAACCAGTCACTTGGGTTAGCCTCTCCCAGCTATTAACTACCTCTTAAGTCTCCAACGTCAACGGAAAACATTCCCTTTCAAAACTACCGCTCCTTAGAAATTCCTTCAGAAATGCTGCCTGTAAGAACCATCAAAACACTAGGCTGCACTGAAAATATACCCCTTCTGCAGGCAGTGCTCCAAGCTATCTGAAAAATACACTATTTATCACTCTATACAGTATTTATTGCAAGAGATCACCTTCAAAGGCACGTGAAGAAAGTTTGCTAAGCAACGTAGCATTTCATAAATTGAATTCCACGTTGTTAGTTTGCCTGTTCAAAACTCAAGCATTACAATTTGCTGCAAAGATGAACAGCGATTAGCAGCTTCGTTGACAAGGATCAAGACAGAAGATCTCTAGTCAGTGGAAGGACTATATACACTGGAAAGAACTAAACCATAGGTGTTAACTGAGTAACTGGATCTGAACCTTGGTTGTAACACGTCACTGTCCTCAGTAAATGGAAAAAAGAGGAAAAAAAAAACCAACACCACTATTTTGTGCTGGGAGGTAGGCATATCCTTTCTTAGTCAATCAGGACAAGGACACAGTTGAGAAGTTTCTGAAGATACAAGTGCAACTGTCCTGACCATGTATTCAGGCTGGACAACGGACAAGAACTCCCAAGTCTCACTGTCACATTCCTTTACCACAACAGGGAAAATTATCATGCGAATTTCATTTACTTTATGTTACTAACGAGATTTCAAGAGAGATCCTAATTGGGCTTGACACTTCATTCTTTCACACAGCTCTGCAAATGTATGTTAGCATTCTTTAAATGTAACTGTAGTATGAAGAAGTCTGAGACTCAGCAAAATTCACAAATTACTATTTTCATTTCATCCCAGCATGCATTTTTAGTGATATGAATATTAAATTAACTGATCAGAAATAAAATACTGTTCAGTAATTTGTATTTGAAATTAAAACTTCCCCAGGTTTGATGACAATACACATTAGCATAGCAATTTCCACCACTTCACTGAAAAGATTTTGCAGAAGAACGTCTATGGCAGCTGGCTGCAACACCAGCTGTTTTGGTGACTTTGAGATTACATTACTTGCCTTAACAGACAGCATTAACAACTGCTATTATTTGCCCGAAGTGGATGCTATGCAGAGAAAGATGATGATGATTCATGGGATAAAAAAGGTTTTCTGTGTGGAACAATATACCAAGAACGTAAACTCACATCAACTCTATGTAAAGAGACAAAGTGAATAAGGTCTCCTGAGTAGTTGCAGGACCAACACCTAAAAGTACTGAGGAGACTTTATTCTTGTATAGTACTCATACAAGTGAGATCTCTAGAGATCTCTTCACTGATCTAGAAGCTTAGGCAGCATTCTAGTTAGCTCTAGTAACCTAGCATGCCATGAAATGAACCACAAAAGTTACCCAAAGGCTAGAAAAATTCTTCACAGTGTGTGCTCCAAGTTTATCAGTCAACAAAAAGAGAACAACTGCCAAGGCAGCTAACAACCTTCACAAAGAGAAGACATCAAGCACTAAGTTACTGAACCTAGCAGGGAAAGGTACAACCTGAACTCATTTCTAGGAGCTGAGGACAGATAATTTCCAGCAGACAAGGGCGGCATCTGCAATGGCACTCACAGATTTTCCATCTGAGGGCTTCAGACAGAGGTTAGATGCCTTTCTGGTAGACACCAGAAATGTAAATGAGTTAGTGGGCTGAATACCTTGCAAGAGAACACATCCTGTAACAACAGAGGAGGCGAGACAAACAGAATTTGACAGGCTCCCACTTCCCCAGTGAGCTGTGAATTTGTCACAATTTGCATAAGCGTTATTTTACTCTGAGCCACAAACATTTCCCTCTTTCACAGCAAAGCTTGCAGGCAAGACCTCTCTAGCAGGCATTATGCACATAATAACATGCACTTGGTAGTAATGACAACACCTCCTCAACATTTGACATATGGTAAGACATAAATGATAGGAGCGACAAACACTCCAGACTTCTATGCAACCACTACAACTAGCACTGTGGAAAAATAAACAAGAACCCTAAATTTTCCTGGACTGAAAAATGAAGTACACACCTGTGGTGGGTTGACCCTGGCTGGATGCCAGGTGCCCACCAAAAGCCACTCCATCACTCCCCCTCCTCAGCTGGACAGGGGAGAGAAAATATAATGAAAGGCTCGTGGATCAAGATAAGGACAGGGAGATTACTCTGCAATTACTGTCATGGGCAAAACAGACTCAACCTGGGGAAATTAATTTAATTTATTAACAATCAAATCAGAGTAGGGCAATGAGAAATAAAACCAAATCTTAAAACACCTTCCCCCCACCCCTCCCTTCTTCCCGGGCTCAACTTCACTCCCAATTTTCTCT
>NW_008825071.1:8001351-8037245 GCF_000699105.1 Pygoscelis adeliae
GAGCCCCCCCCCCGGCCACGGAGGGGCTCGGCTTTGGCCAGCGGCCGGTCTGTCTTGGAGCCAGCTGGCATTGGCTATATTGGACACAGGGGAAGCTTCTAGCAGCTTCTCACAGAAACCACCCCTGTAGCCCCTCCGCTACCAAAACCTTGCCACACAAACTCCATACAACACCGCTTATGTACAACAAAATAGGAAATATTTAGACCTGTAGCAACAGTAAGAGTCTAACATCTTTGCAAGGCTAAAAAACCCATGGATCATCTTATGACTGGAATATATGACCTTAACAGATCACAGATTAAAAGAATCAAATGATATTTGAATCCAGTATCAAGCAAATTCTTTTTCTAGATCTAACTGAATCCTAAATGGTTGAATTCATGTTCTTAAGGAAGCCTGGCTTTATATGCTGGAGAATAATAGAATCAGGAAAAAATTAAAAAATTTAAAAAGTTAAAAATTAGGGACTGGCGCTTTTTTTCCAATGAGGAAAGGCTCAGAGAGCCTGTTCAGTCTGGAGAAGAGAAGGCTCAGGGGAATCTCATCAGCATATATAAATACCTGAAGGGAGAGTGCAAAGAAGGCAGAGACAGGTTCTTTTCAGTGGTACCTGGTTACAGGGCAAGGGGCACAAACTGAGATTGCCCAGAGAGATGGTGGAGTCTCCAGCCCTGGAGATATTCAAAAGCTGTGTGGACATCGTCCTGGGTAACTGGCTCTAGGTGGCCCTGCTTGAGCAGGGGGGTGGACCAGGTGAACTCCAGACATCCCTGCCAACCTCAACCGTTCTGTGAAAAATGCTAAAAGCAATTTTTTTAAGATATTGTGGCACAGAGCAGTAGCATGAACATTAGTATAACAGATGATCTGCAAGGTTTGCAGTTCAGAAATTTGTAACCATTACTATCATCCCAGACTTGTGTCAACTAAAACAAGTCAATAAAAAACACCTCTAAAAATCCTCAGATTATGTGCTCCCCACACCAACCCATATATCTCAGTTTCATAAAAGGAAATTTTCAACATGAAATATAAAATTTGTGGCAGCCCAGCAACCTTCAGTGGGGTTTCACACCTGTTTTTTATGCCTGAAGTTTCTTCATGTCTCCAAAAAGATACAGTCAGTCTGCTGTGAAGAATATTATTCATTGTGCCCATCAAGTGATGTTATCAGGCAAGGACTGGCATCCAGGTTTTCACCTATCGATTTTCAGTGAACAAGCTTGGACAGCACTACTTTAACATCACAGTAGCAATTTTTACTTTGCTCTGGCAGATAAAGGGGGTTTAATTTAATCTCTGTTTTCTTTAGTTCTAAGCAGATGGTCACAGTCATTACTAAGAAAGCGACAGTTCTGTACAGCTCCAGTGCGAATGAAATGCTTAAAGACAAACTCTGAAAGAACACTCAGTAAGAGCCAGAAGGCATAGGGTACAAATTCAAATAATTCTTCACAAAAAAAAAAAGTTTGCATGTGCAAGTCAGAAATCATAAATGGTTACAACAACAAAGCTGATTTACTGCTGACTTTACATAGAGACTCAGTCTATAAAGTTAAGGGAAGACAGATAGCTTTGAAGTGCCTCACTGGAGAGTGAGTTCACAGCTAAATGCAAGCAATTGTAGTGTATCGTTCAAACTCAGAAGAGGGGCATAATTTATAATTATTTGTTTTGTTACAATAGACTTCATTTTTACAATACACCCCAACAGTTGACCTCCGTCCCATAAAAATTGCAATTTTTTTAAAAACAAACAGCAATGCTACAGTGTAAGTCAAAAGTAAAATTCCAGATAAAAGTATTGCAAGCAGTTCTCAATGTAACAAACATTGATTTCAAAGAGTAAACGTGGACACATGAATCACAGGATCACAAGCACAGCTAAAATGCACTTTTAGTGTGCATTACAAGATAGCATAAGAGAAACAGAAGTAATCTCAGACTTCTTAGACATTGATGGTTTTTAAGAAAGTCTAGAAAGAGGTCACAGTATTATGGTGCACAAGTCATTAATGTGATCAAAGAATTAACTAAGAACTGAAATGGATTTTCAGTATTTCCTGAAAAGACAGAAACAAAAAATGAGTTATGTGTGTCTATTCTTACAGCTAAAACGTGAGATCACATCTGCCAATATACAATAACTGGCTGAATAAAGCAATAAAACAGAGAGCAAGGATCTCCAGGTCATAGTCTACAACTGTCACAGGCAACAATGCCATAAAGCCTTTTGAGATGGAATCTGAACAATTCAAAGTCAGTTATGTTGTTCTACCTCATGGAAGGCTATTAATCTCCTGCTGTCCAGAAAGCTTTCCCGATTTGTGATATTGAAGAAATTTAATCTCATTTATTTGTTCTTGTACTGACATTGTCCTGTAATTTAACACTTCAATCTAACAAAGCTTTCTACATATGCTCTCATGTGTTACACTTCCCTCCTAGTTCTAAGTACAATTTCACATAGGTTCTGCAGTCCTCTAGCCATCTTAACGTCAAATCAGTTTGAATTAATATTTCTTAAAACATAGTGAATCTGAAATGTAGAGAATATTCCAAAAGAGGTTCTACCAAGCATCTTTTAGAATGGCATAGTTCCTATGCTGTATTTATACTGCATTGCTTATGAAGTAACATTTGCATTTAAACAGTTTGGAAATATGAACATTCTTAGAAACAAACATATTTTTGCATAGAAAGCATAACTCTCTTTAGCATTTGCTATATTCCTACAGTACTCTTGAAGAACCATTGCCTAGGTCTTCTGTGGATTGCAAAGGGAAGAATTATGACAAATTTCAGTTTGCATTAGAGATCAGAAAGAAAGAAGGAGGCAAGAACCATAGAAATCGCTTAATTTTTGAAAGCTGAAGAACTACTTTAGCTAGCAAATTCTTTCTGAGAACGTCTCAGAAACAGAGAAAGGAAAACTTTGAAAGCAGAGATTGTATCTTTAATTAGGCTGCAGGTGAAAGAGTTTTATCTCTGCGGGGGATGGGGGAGGAGGAAAAACAGGTAGGGTTTCAAGTGTGTACACTCTGTTTCAGGTCTGAGGCAGAATGAGTAAGCTATGTCTAACAGACATAGAATCATAGAATAGTTTGGCAACAGTTGCCCTAAGAATACCTCACTGTAATTGTTCAAGAGGCAAAGCCAGTTTAGGAAGTTTCTGCTCTTCTCCAGCTTCCTGTTCCCAGCTCCACACCACTGTCTGTCACAGTCGGCTGGCCGTGCCTCTGCCAGATAAACGCGGGGCAAGGGGGGTCAGAGTGTCAGGAGGGAGCGTTAGCTTGCTTTGCCATTCTTTATTTTTAAAATTATCTTCACCTATTTAGTTCACAGAACCACAAACCAGCTGTACCAGTGCAGGGAACGTGCACAGTAAACATCAACGTGCAATTGGGAACATGAACCTGGGGAGAGAGAGGTGAAGTTGTACTGACTGCTAGGCCACTGGCATATCACAAAAGGGGCAGATCCTGCCTCTGGCAGTCATCAGACCCTTTAATCAAGCCACCTGACAAATGCAACAGACAACTCAGCAGCAGCCTAGTGCAGCTGCAGGACACGGACACTCTCACCAGCCACGGGCAGTCAGAAGCTTCAGACAGAATTAACTGGTATGTTTGAGCTTAATGGCCTTCAATGATTTTTCTTCCATATTAATTTACCTAACCATTTTTTAATCACATGGACATTTAAGAGTGACACCATCCTGCGACAAAGTCCACAGGCTAATTATGGGCATATCTTTGTATTTGTTCTGAACCCGTCTCCTGATAATTTGAAGTCCTACAGTTCCTGTAAGACAGCAGGCAGTAAAACATTCCTCCTGCTGTTCATGACAGATCTCTAACCATACCCTTTTCCCCTCCCCAGCTGTCTTCTTCTAGACCACAGACTTCTCACTCGGTTTCTCATGTAAAAAGCGGTCTGTAAGAAGTTCACCACCCTTACTGCCATTCTCTACTTCTTCCTAGTTCCACCACACCTTTTTGAGACAAGAGGGCCAGAATAAAACACAGCAGTCAAGATCACTTTGCAGAGACACAAAGCTTCCTCCTTCGTTCCCTGCTCTTTCCCAACATGCTTCCCCAGTGGTCGTGACCGTCCCTTGACATTTTTCACCCATTTGCTGAGCACTCAGCTGATGTTTCCTTGAACAAACATAACTCCAAGATGATTCTCCTGAGTACAGGGAGTCCAGAAACCACCGCTGACTACGTAAGGTCAGAAGAGCTTTGCATTCCACAGCGAGCTTCGTGCACCCTTTTATCAGCCAGCCACAACCCACCTGAAGGTCCTCCCACAACTTTCTGTGGCTGACACTAACAGCAGCAGCATAGTGCTGCCAGTATATTCTATCATACCAGTATTCACCCCTCTTCCAGTGCATTTGTAAAAGAAGAAATACCAGACCAAGCAGAGATCTCTTCAGGACTCCACACGAGATGTGCAGGGGTGGGGGAGAAGATTTTAGGTGAACACGTGGCTCATCCCTACTGCGTCTGTGATTTTTATTAACCAAGAGAAATCAAAAGTCACAGTCCATGGGTTGTGACTGGCTTCTTGTCCTCCAAAACACTTGAAGCACAAACATTAGTGCCTTGTTAGCTTAAAATAACTCAGTGGAACCTGTAAAATTATTTTGAGTCTTGAATCTTCCAGAAGTCTTTTTACAAAGAGGCTAAGGAAACTTGCAGAAAGAATATGTCCCTTCCAAAGGGAACAAAGAATCACTTGCGAGACCTTAGCTAAATTATCCACCCAATACCATTCACGTAGGAATTGCTGAAAAGCATTGTAGAAGATAATTAAGTCTGACTCTTAAAAACGCTATCAATACTTTTGCTAGACACTAATTTTTAAACTAAATTAAGTGTTGATAAGTTAACTGCAGAACCCCTTGATCAACTTTCTCCAATTATCTGAAAAGATGATGCCATAACTAACACACCATTTACCATTGTTTCAGAAGAAGTTGCAGATTAAAAACCACAGCAATTTGAAAAAAGGCGATACAGAAGTCCAAAACCAAAATGATAGTACTGAGTTGTGAAATACAGCAAAAATCTCCTTCTACCTTAGGACCTGTCTGCACAATAAAATCTAAAGCTTGGGACATGAAGCAATATTCAGTACTTTTTTTTTTTTTTTTTAAGTATTGCAAACAGATTTGCAGCATCAAGCAATTCAAAAGCTGCATCCAAGAAATAACACTCCAGGAAAAAAGCAAGGCTAGAGACAGTATTTTTGCTTCATAATCTAAAGGACTAAAAATACTTGCTTTACTCTCTGTTGTCTTCTCAATAGGTTGCAATGGAAAATTTTACAGGTATCTTAGCTTTTCTATCCCTCACATTCTAAATACTGAGGATCAAGATAAATGTAACACACAAAAGCTTCCTTCAAATACAGACAGAGCTTTCCATCTACATCACTATACTACAAACTGAGCGGCTACATTTTCAGATTGCAATTCTGGTTCTACTTAATGTACCTTGTGCTACCTCCCACAAAAATGCATGTTTTCTGTATGTCTTACTGAAGACACCTGTACTTCCTCCTCTGTGCAACACCTGTAGCTAACTAGTCAACAGAAAAGCAGAAACGCAATTACTTCGCATTGAATGTATCTTTCCTAATCTAACCCCCCCTCTTTTTAGGCAATGGAATCTGCCCCTAACAGATACAACCAAAACTCAAAAGCTCACTATAACATTTCCTTTAGTTATACATCAGCTGTATAAAAATCACTGTCAAGCTAATCCAAAAATAAGTTAACTGTACAAAATAAGGATACATTAAAATGGTAACCTTTTAATAGAAACCGAGCTTTTCCAAATGGCGCTTTTGTAGACTAATCTGTATCAAGATATTTAGAGTAAGTACTTTAGCTACTATGAGAACAGTAACTCTTTACCCTTGGGCAGTTAGAGATAATTTTTGTAGAGCACTGCAGGAAGCATCAAGAATTTTCTAAATCCTCTCTCATTCAAAAAATTCTCTGGAAGATAACATTGCATACATCAACTCAAATGCAACGCCAACTTGTCAAACTGAAGAGTCATTCTACCTCCTTTAGGAGGAGGAAGGGGGGGGAAGCCTCCTCGGGGGGAAGCCTCCTGAAGCTGCTGAAAAGTCTCATCAAATCCTCTCCTGACTTTGTTTTGTTACTGGGGATCCCACACTCAAATCCCCTTCTAAAATGAATTCATTCTTTATTTCAAGCATAATGAATAAATTCTTCAACCTTTTGGGCAGGGGAAGGGGAGACTAGGACAAGTGGAAGAGAAAGATTATTTTTTCCTTATAGAAGAAAATGACAATCAGTGGTCATTTCTCTACGTACCATAGTGGTAGACAGCAGAAGTGGATAATGCTTATAATCTCCAACTTTTACCTCACAGGACTTTGCTGGAGCAGCGTGAGCACTAGTGAGCAAAGGTCCCCACATACGCAGCTGAAGGTATAAAGGGCCACAGATGCATCAGCAGCCCCTCAACTGAAATCTTGACACAAGACCCCACAGTGACGGCACTGTGGACTTGTGCTCTGCACAAGCATAGCTACCACCTTTTCTATCCCCCAGGTGTGCTACTGCAGAGGGCTACCTTTCTCTTTGTTAACAGCAGAGACAAGCAAACAGCAACCATAAAATAGTCTCTTCAAAGTCTGCATTGACAAGCAATGCCATCACAGCAGTGTGATGCTGAGCAAATGGGAATGGAGCACCAAGATGCTGCTCTGTGCATCTGTAGTCGGGAGAAATCTTCACAAAGACAAGTGGAAAAGCCTGTGCCTAATTATGAAAAAAAAAAAAAAAAAATCCTTATTCAAGTATCACATTTGCTGTTGTCCTAAGACAATTTGTTCAATGTTGTCACAATACACCTCTCTGAGAATATCACAGGTGAGATTCTACTCATAACCGGTGGGAAAATACACCTTTTGAGTGACTGAGAATTTAGAAAGAATATTATTAGTAAATGTGCTTTTTTTTTTTTGAAGCTGCTTTTGAAGCTTTATAAAAACAACTAGAAGAGATGATAGGAGATTCCACAAAAACGTCCAACTCCTCCCTCACAGTGTTTTGTTACTGAGATTAACTTGGCAATAAAGACAAATTCTTTAAAACAGAAAGCAAGTACTCGAGATCCAAAAGCTTACCACTAAGATTTCTCAAAATTTAAACTAAACTTAAGAAGGACCAGGTTCATTTGCTTGCAAAACCCAGGTTTAAATGCACAAAAGTATCCTTTGCTATACATAGCTGCTCCTTCACCCCTTGCTGGGTTGTAAATTAAGCTTGTGAAATTATACTAGAGAATAAAACTGAAGGTTAGTAAACATAGAAGATACAAAATTCAGGCCTGAATACAAGACAAACACAGGGAAGCCTTACCTCACTTAACCAACCAAAGATCAACACCCTGAAGTGAAAAGTAAGCAACTCAAACCATTTTAGAAAGGAGGGCAGAAAAATAACAGGATAGGTATAAGAGAGACAGAAAAATTCCATTAAGCAGCTGTCAAAAAAAAAAATTAGTTTTCACCTTTTTGCTTTGACATATTTTATTACAACTATACATAAATGGCACTCTCTTCCTGCCAGCTTGATTACTTTCTGCTCCTCCTTTTCTACTCTCCTCAAATGAAGTTGTTGGGTTTTTTTAAATCACTGTGCTAAAGAACTGGAGAGAACCTAAGTTAATAAAACTAAAGAACACTTTGAAACAAAATGCTGACAATTGCCAACATTAATTTTGGCCTGTATTTTCAACAGGGTCTCACTAACCGAGCTCCAAAGCATTTGTGCCTTGAACATTTTGGATCGAACTCCACTGTACTAGAGTGACCTCACATACAAACTGCAATACTTAAGTTTCAGTTTTCTGTCTATTCTTTGATCATTTTTCCATGGATACTTTTCAGATCCTGTTTTAACTTCCATGTGTTTTAATATTTGTTGTAGCAACATGATAATGAAATATACAAGTCATTACAATCACACAGCTCTTTCAAAATTGCAGACAGCATTTATTCCACTTGCAGAAGAGGTACATCCCCAATCTCCAAGCCAATTTTATGTTAGGCACTAGGTATACGGCTTGGAAATAGAATTGTATAATGGAAATACTGAGAAGCTCTTTGCCATAGCATCGCTGGCAATATAAATATCCAAGATTACAAACAATATCACCATGTGAGCATTCCAGGCCCGCCTATAAATAGCAATTCAGAGAGAACTGGCCTCTCACAACTAAGGTGCCTCAGTACAATGTGTATCTGCTGAAAATATCAACTTAAATATGTTCAGTAACAGAATGCAATGAAAATAGGTATGTCTGAATTTTGTGAATTAAATAGCTATTTACACACTATCTTGTTTATTAAACTGATGATAATTCACAGGACTACTGTGATGGACTTTTGATTGAACAAATGTACACTCTGCATGTGAATGTTACCAGTATTCGATTTATCCAGGAATACACGTATTCGCAACACTTTCCTTGATAATGAAGTCCTACTTCAGAGCATCTTCACAAACAGCATGACTAAGTGGTTGCCTTCATATTGTGATCAGAATTTGTGATTCAGAAATTAACTTAGGATTCCAGCAACAAAAGCAATAGGATACATGATATCTCTAAGAATCTTTGCATAATAAGGTTCTCATCTACATCTACCTACATAGATCATAAAAACATACATTCAGAGAAAATGATTGCTTTGTACAAGAGAATACAGTGTTTTGATACGGTTAACTGTTTTTCCAGAAAGAACAACTGAACAACAGATTCATGTTAATGGTTACACCACGTATTTATACAATAGAGGGAGTGGACACATTCCTCAGGTAGCAGATCAGTACTATGCAAGGTTTCAGAAACAATCAGAACTTCCTGAAAGATAATGGAAAAGATAATTCATGTATTACTCACGATAGGCTTACTCATTTTGCTTTGCCAATAAAGGAAGGCGTTAGACACTGTCAGGGAAGAAAATGACAGTTTACTTGAAAGTATTAACGACTTCAAAGTTTATTAATGGCTGCAGATGTCCATTTTAGCAATTCATATGGATATAGCCAAAGAAAAAACTACTCTTGTGTCTCTGCAGCATGCCTCACCCCACTTACTTTCTATACTTCAGCCACGTCTGTTACGCTATCCCACAGGTCAACTGCTTCATTCGCTGTAACAAACCAGTAACAATAAAAAAGTCGAATGAATGAAGGAGGAGCAAAACACAACAATGGATTTAAACACGTGTCCCAAACTCATTAGCTTAATTTGTGGTGGCACCTATCAAGCTGCTCCTGGAAGCAACATGACTGAAATCAGTTCTCCTTGTATGCATGTCCCTCAGCTTTGTCATTATCTTTAAAGTCTTAATGGAAACGTATATGCCAAGCCTTTTCAAACTTTTGCAGACCTATTCCTGATTTCACCTCCGCACAGAAGCAGGAGTAGCAAGGAGTGCTCCGAATGATGATGCAGATGAATGCACACCGCTCAGCGAGCAGCAGGCAGCCCCCTTTATTGTAAGACCCAGAACAAGGACAGGCTGCCACAGCTCAGAAACTAGTTCTGGAGAGATTCCCGGCAAAGCACCAGCACGTGACCAGAAGCACACCGTGCTACTACAGAAACCAGTGAGTAACCCAGACCCACTGCTGAGGGCCAGTGAGACTGTCAGGGTTAATTAACTGGATATCCAACCAGCACTGCACACACACCATCTTGCCAGGGAGTGGTGGCACCCTGCAGAGCTACTGATCTCCTGTGCTCTCCTCCCTCTCACCTCCAAGCAAGAATCACTGATCCGACTCCCAGCCATTATACATTTTTGAATGCAAGCTGTACGGGTAGAAGAGTTTGCTGTTGAGAAAACTAGAGACTGGGTAACCTTCAAAAAGCAGCTTCTAGAGAGTTAAGGGGAAAAAAAGACAGGGGGGCAGGTCTAGAAAACCATAACTCTGTATTCCACTTTTTTAGTCATTAATAAGTTTTATTTATTTACCATACAGCACTAAAGATTTAAACTTACCAGACAAGCTACTAAGCGTGAACTGAGGGAAAAAAAAAAAGTAACCACGAAAGACACAGAAATCCCTTTAGATCAGTAACAATGCTGAGCCAGTGCCAAGTAATTTTGCAGCATCCTGGCACATTTTTATAATCTTCTGTTTAGTTGCAGTTACAGACCTGCTTCAGAAACTCAAATATTATACAGATATAGAGATAAATAGAAAATAATCCCAGATATAATTGGAAACTAAAGCATTCTCAGTGTTTAAGACAACTAATGAAGCCTCTGCGAGGGGCAAAGAAATAAGTGTAAATACTAATTGGTTCTTTTTTGACAGATCCATGCACAGCTTTTAACAGAGTCTAAAACAGCTATCCTTGTAACTACATCAGTTGATTATAGATTCTATTTAAAGGAAATAAATAATAGCAATTTAAAATTACAAATTTTATTCCTGACTAGCAGGACAGATCTGTGTCCTGTTATGAAAAAGTGCTCTGAAATACAGAGAATATATGTGAGACAGTTTCAGTTTCCAAGTTGCATGTTGAAACAGGAATGTGCTCTTTTGTTCTATTTTTTTTCCCCTCATTTAATCATAATGAAGTCACTTGTGACATTACAACGGTTTCCAGAGCAACAGTCCAGTCAGATGTGATGAACAGAAGATAAGGGTGTGCACAGGAGAGCTCTGTAACCCACCGGTGATCTTGATGAGAAATTCAGTATAAATCTGTTCAGGCCAAAGAAGCAACTGAATCTGTCCTCTTCTACATGCAAGGATGGAGAGTTTCATATAATGGGATCAGACTTTAGATCAACATTAAAGAAATACAAGGCAAGAGAATGTTTTTTCCCAAAATATCTGAAAAGGACATGCAAGTCATCTAGTCTGTTCCACAGGGAAAATACATAATGTATCAAAACAAAGCAGAAGAAGCTACTGTAACACAGCACTTACAGTTGCAATAACATGAATGATAACCCAATGGCTGGCTAGACTCATCATCCTTCAGTATTCAGCTACTAGATTTCCCAAGAACTTAAAGACATAATGCTTTATGAATCCAGAGCAGAAAGGGTGAGGTCTAACCAATAACCCCAGATCAAGTCAGGTGTATATACAAACCAGACGCTGTCAGAAATATGAGAAACAGGATTGTGCCTTGAAAGGGAGGAACTTAAGCATGAGAGACGCAGCCTGAATTCATCCAGAGATATATATAGTCCCATATCTATAGAAAAATAGCCTTTAGGAGTTTCACAAGGTGTCTACAATCTTTCAAAACAGAGAGCTTGAAATGCCATGGGTTAACCGACTCACATGTCTGTGTCCTGGGGCATGTTACATATATATACTACATATTAATGATTAACCCACAGCACAAATAACATGAAAACTGCACAGTCATCATCGTTTAAATATGTGAGGCACAGGAAAGGAGCTTTGCTTTCTTATACTGTAGTAATACCTCGCAGAAGATTAATATTTTTCCAAAAGATTTTCCTCAGAAAAACAGGGATAGAAATATGCTGTAATAATCTCCACCAAAGCACAAGCCCTCCTCCTGAAGGAACACCCCCAAACAGGCATCTGAAGGAACCATTATCAGCAAAAGCAATTGTTTCCTTATTGGCGTCCTCTAACTATTGGCATGAAAGCTAACCAGGAATCCTGCTTCAAAAGCAAACCAGTCCTTGAACAATCCTCCAGACCTTTTGTTCCCAGGAGAGCTTCATACTTCAGGTCAAACACAACACTGAATTATGGTAAAAGGGAAGCTCTGTGGAAATGGAGCAAAGCTGTGAAAAAAAGTCCTGATTAAGACCTGTATAAACAAGTGATGCAACTGAAGTTTATTCACTACGCTAATCAAAGGTCAGCAAAAAAAGAGATTGTTAATTTCTCTGTTTAAAAGGTAGAGAAACAAACAACAGATAACTTCAGGAAAATATCTAAGTTCTGAATAGTACAACGAGCATGGACACACAGCATTACTTCTGCTTCTAATGGTACTTCTACCCTTTGTGCAGCCTTCCAATTTAGACAGACATCTATCTAGAAAACCACAGGACTGCAAAAAGGGATGAAATTTCATGTACCATATTAGGTCCCAAACCAGCACGAACTTTAAAGTTACATTTTATCAATTCCATGTTTTGGGATAAATAACTACAATAGACAAATGACAGCACCTGTGGTAAACTTGGTATCTTGGTCACTAATTTTCCAAAGAAGGAATAAAATCCATCCAATGCTAGTCCTAGAGAGTAGTTTAGTGTATCTAAAGTAAACCTATCATTACTGCAATATGAGTGGCTAGCTCCTAGTTAAGCTTTCAGAGGGGCATATAAAAAAAACCAACTGCAAGAGCAATTTTGGAAATGTATGTTTTAATTTGGGGAGGCAGTAGCAGGGAAAAGAATACAAAAAGATCTAGGTGAAGTAGTTGTTTCCAACTAACTGAGCAGCTTAAAAGTAAATTTTTTACAAACCTAAAATCTCTCTAAGCTTGTTTAAAAAAAAAAAAAAAATTATACGGCCCATTTGAAGAGCTGTCTCAAAACAGTTTTTCTTAGTCTCCTCCTCATCACCCAATAGCAACTCTCTTCCAGAAACACATCTCACACATGAAGAAAAAAAAAAGGGGTGGGGTAACACACAAAAGAAAAAAAGCGTACTCTATACACCGACTATCCTTTAGCAATGTGAGTCCCCATTGTACTTTCACAGTCACATCTGAGTTGTCCCCCAGGAAGCCATAGTGAAATACACCCCAGATTTCCCTGAATGAAAGGTTGCTGTTCTCACACACCTCACCTTGGTACCAAAACTTGCCACAGCCTGGAACATGAAACCAAAGTGAGAATTTAATCCCTTCACACTAACTCTCCTCCAGAAGGCAATGGCAACATGGCAACATGAGACAGAGCCTTGGGTGTCCCTGGCACCCAACAGCAGCAAACACACCTGTACCCAGCCTACCTTCACTCTTCTTTCATTGCCAACAGCAACACTAGATTATTAACAGTGGGAGAATTGCTAAGAATTCTCAAACACCTCAACCTTAGAAATATTATTCCAAGATGTCATCCAAACCATTAATGCCTTACGTGAACAACTGTAATTCAAAGCCATTACCAAATATATACACTTGCTCCATTTTACCTGTAGGGTTGCATGAGGTGCTACAGCTTCTGAATGCTGCTCTACAGCGAGGGAAGGCTCGGTGACTCTTTGGCAGGGAACAATGAAAAAGCCCATCTTTGCTCTCCAAGTGTTGCTCGATTGTTTCCTTTACCCACATCCTCCAAAGAGCTCCACAGTCAAAGCAATTATTTAATGGTTTCTTCTCCTCCATGCCATAACTGGAAAAATAGTTAAGTCTGGAAGGGTTTTTTTTAATGAGTTACTACTGTTCCTATGCTAGCCACTTTTGTATATCTTTATCATTCACTTCATTACTCACTTCGCAAAGACAACAGAAAAGAATCTTTTCCACACAGCTGTCTCACCACCAAGTACAGAAAGTTATTTGAATTGATGGTATTATCTGTGGATATAAAACAAAGCTGAACAAAAATACTAAGGTGCTAAATAGGACAAAGATACAAAATATAGAATACAAACCCCCAAAACTCAGTAAGAGCAAAAGCATGACTAAAAAGGCCTACTTTCTCATGTCTTAGAGGGAGGAAAAAAAGAAATTGAATAAACTTCAAAAAAAACCAACACACAAGCAGATGCATTTCTTCAGAGAACACATTTCAAATGTTTTTGCATTCAGGGAAAGCCAAACAGACAAGTTACTTTAATGATTCCCGCCCCCCGCCCATCAATTCCTGGAGAGCTTTTAAAAGCTGTCTATTCTTCATTACTGCAAATTACTTCCATAATCTCAGAAAATTGTGATAAGGGATTTACAGCAATTTTCCCTTCCCAACAGAAACCAGTGCTTTCTGACCCAATTCCAACTAAATCACCTATTCTAAGTTTCAATTTGTATCAGAGGATTTTTTTCTTCCAATGCTAAACATTGACCATTCTGTTTGCAACGTCCTGCAGTCCCTATGTGAGACATTGCCTCTATTCTCCACCTCTGCCACGAGCTGGGGAAAAAGAAAACATTTCCCAACAATTCAGTCTCCATTTTTTCCTCCAAATCTGAGACATGGATGATTCTAATCTACTGTAACTGCACATATACACCATCTGATCCATTACACCTCGTCCCTTTACAAACACTTCACTTCTCTGTCTTCTGGAAGTTAAGTTTATTAAAAAGGTGCTTTTTCTTAACATCAAGGTTGTCCATAATAATGAAGTTCACAGAAATTTAACATTGTTTGCTTCAGGACCTGGTTTTACAGACACTCAACGCGTCTTAATAAATAGTAGCAAATGTGTTACTTGGGATTTCTATTTAACTCTCCTCCATGTTTACAACAGAGCAGCCATTTATCTTTGCCCAGTGATGGAAACTATTACCACCGTCTGTACTGACTCCAGCTGGTATAAGACTAATATAAAATTCTGTTAGCTGCTTTGAGCTGCTTATTCAGCTGGCAATAATAAAAGTCAAGTTCATTAACAGCAGCCTTGCATAGCAAAGTTTCTGCTTATCTCAGAGAAGTGACTACACATCTCCGACAAAACCTTTTCACCATTTAAAAAAAAAAAAAGACAACTCTATTTACTTAGCACCTGCTTTTAATAACAGTCTCACAAAGCATTACAATTACTTTTTTTTTTCCAAACATGTCTATCAACTGGGCTAAAATTACTTAAGAAAATGAAAAGCTGCTACATCAAGGCAATATGCTGTTTCCTGTATACAAACTGAAATAAATTTCTAAAATCAGAGGCATCCCTAATGCTTCAAGAGGCAGTCGGAGAATGAGCACCTCTGAAGCAAGTGTTCGGGAAATAGTTTCTCTCTCTCAAACAATACTTAATTGAATACTGATTAAGATTTTACAAGTCCCTTTATATTTTAAACACACAAGAGAAACTACTGGAGAACACTCATACAATCTGTCATCTTAAATACACACTAGGGAATTTTATTCCCCTGCTTGCAAATTGCAGAATTGTGGGACTGTGATCTGGAAGACAGTAAAAATGAAATCTAACCACAATTTTAGTGGGCTTTCCATCCCCCTTTCTCCTTGATGTCACAGCAATGTTACTGTAGGCATCAGTAGGCACCAAAACCAAGAAAACACAACTTGAACAGTTTAATTAAGTATGTGCAACTTTTTGGTAATGTATCTTATTTATTAAATGCACACATGCAGTAGAAATTCTCTTGTGAACTGTCACCAGCTCTTGACTCGATCACGCTCCCCCAAAAACTAAACTACTCTTCTTCCTCATCTACACATCTTGTAACAAACCCTCTGGACACAGCTCATAATCCATAATGCTCTTCTATCTTTTGTCCTTCTACAGCTTCTGTCCAAAGCAGTAGTTGTCTCAGAGTGGTCAAACTTCTGCCTGCACAAAGCTTCAATTTTCCATATTTCCAAGTCATTTTTGATTCTTATCTTTCGGTAAACTGTTGAGCCCAAATACACAGGGCAGACAAATACCAAAGAAAGAGCTATTGTTAAAAGGTGGTCCTAGCTGATAGACATGGACATTGAAAAAAGGCTAACCATCTTATATTTGATGGTTACCAAAAATGTGTTATCACATACTTCCTCTTAAACCTATTAAATCCCATTTTGTGACTCAGATGAAACTGTTCATTTTTTAGTTTTCATACTATACTGCTCCTGATTTGCCAATACCCACCCCACCAGCACCCTGAGACACACACAATACTAAAGAAAGAAAAGGCTGGAGGTGTACTTCTTAGTGCAGGCTTTGAAGACAAAAGACATTTTCTTTGACACCAGAAACCCAGAGGATGGCAACGACCATCCCAGCTTTGTCCATGGCAGCAGGAGGTCAAAGCCTTCTACATTTCAGAAAGGAGGCTGACTTATCTCACCAACCAGATAATCCAGAAAGAGGAGAAGCACGAGATGGTCAAAGGCAAAGGGAAAAACCTATCTGGTTTCCTCAAGTTTGCAGCTACATTCTTTCTTTCCTTTAGCAGTTTCTTCCAATAATTAACTAACTGTGCACCTCTGCCCCCCCTTAACTAGACTTGAGCTTTCAGCTATTAGTCTTTGGCACATTAAGAAACCTTCTGTTCCTGGTGTAATATGTGTGTGAAGTTATTAATTTACCATTAGCAAAACTAAAATACGTATTTTTTAATATTATTTAACGAAAACATTTTATAAGTATCACAGTTGAAAAAAATGAATTGAAATGCTACAAAGCACCTCTTCTTCAAGAGAACTACTTAACACTGAAATTAACTCTCAGGGCACAGCATTAAACAGCTGAAGGGTAGCGACTTCTGATGTCACTTCAGCTGATGTGCAAAGTGCTATCTGATCACACTCTTGAGTTCAAGGTCAGTTGTTCATCCAGTCTAAGTCAGCTGTCTACAGTTTCGCTCACTCTTCTGCAGAAAAATCCTGAAACCTTCAGTCCTCAGTAAGTTATGCAGCATTTCATTTTAGGAAGCTAGAAGTAAGAAGGTGCATAGGGAAGATTTAGCTACTACACCAAAGTAATCTGACCTCTCATCAACTCGAAGGAATTCATCAGCACTGCATCTCACACAAACTGACTATATGGAAAAAGGTACAATTCAGAAGGAATAGGTAAAGCTTTTGCTAATAAATGAATGTTGTCTTTTAATTTTCTTCATACATTTCTATTTAGTAACCTATATCTCATGCATCACGTTAGGTTTGTCAGCATTTTGCTCCCCTTCACAACCGATTTGTAAGGTTAGTACTGCACAGGAGCAACTGGAACATGTATTGGGAAAGTGAAAACTTTCCTAAAAGTGGTAAAGACGCTAATCATGTGTTTACCAGCAGTAAAGATCTTTCAGCCTTTGAAAATATGCCACGAACCAAAAGCAAGGGTCAGATTGTGTGCTTTTTATGAAATTAAACTAATGTTGATTCTTCTTTTTTTCATTTTTTTAAAAGGTTTTCCTTTTCCTATTATGAAATCAGAATGGTTTTACTAGTTATTAATTCACTGACAATTATAGGACAGTACAGTTAAATACAGGGAATTTTTGTGGCTAAGTTTAAGAATCTACGTTGATAAATACACTAAAGAGCCACCTCATCTTATTTTATAACTTCCAATTATCTCAAACATTTACTTCCAAGTTACTACATCAAACCGTCTGACAAATCTGCACTGAAATTAAGGACTGACCTCTCACATGGTGATCCATTGCAATGCCTTCTAAAAATGCATCTTCCCCACCACCCTAAAATATTGCTACTAATACCACAAACGTCAGTTAAAACTTATGTGATTGATGGCTCTTTCTACATGCCTTACCAACACAGGTGCAGTGGAGTCTGAAAACCAGTAGTGTACCTTATTTTGTAGGTACAGAAACTGAAGGAAGGTGACACTACTACCAGAGAACTACTCAAGCTTGCCAGCTTTCATTCATAAATTCGCCAATGCTCAACTTAAATGACCACACTCCCAAAACTGATACACAATAACTTGAGCAACTCCAAGAAAGAGAGAAAGCAGCTTTGATCTAAAGTCACTGTGTCAGCTACAACGGATTTTTATAAAACATCAACACAAAATGTGATCAGTCAATAAAAGAGCAATGCTAGGATTTTAACAATGGAGAACTCCAATAAAATAGAGTCTAATATTAAATCTCTGTATCATGATTTGGGGAGCTCACATGATCATCTTATTAAAATAGGAAGCTGCATTTACTACAGACATCCAAAACCAGTCAATAGAAATGGGTTGGATGTTCAGACAAATTTAAAGGTTTAACACTATGCAAACCTAGTGCTCAGCGCATAAACTACCTTCAAAGAATATTTCCTTCACAGATATTATCTCTGCATTATTTATT
The DNA here is from genome assembly GCF_000699105.1 of Pygoscelis adeliae. Classification (NCBI taxonomy): domain Eukaryota; kingdom Metazoa; phylum Chordata; class Aves; order Sphenisciformes; family Spheniscidae; genus Pygoscelis; species Pygoscelis adeliae. The sequence goes on from NW_008825071.1 coordinate 8,019,369, forward strand.
ATACCTTGTATAGTAATGGTTGTAAACAGTATTAATTGTCTGTATCTCAATACTTTGAATAAGCTCAGACGGAATGAAGTTACCAAGAATCAGCTGAGCCACAGTAGCTGCAAACAGCAATTGCAAGGCAGCAAAGTTTGCCTGGCCCACAGACACTTAAGACAGCTCACATCACTTACATGAAATTGTTGCTTTAGATTGTTTTTTCTTTTACTTTTTTTGCTACTTGCTCCTTTTGGCAGCTTTAGATTTTAAGTTTAGCATTGATGCACAAAAAAGCTTGGAGGCCCAGGCTTCCTTCCAGTCATGTGTAAATTTAAAAGCTTGTCGTGGTTTAACCTCAGTTGGCAACTAAGCACCACGCAGCCGCTCGCTCGCTCACTCCTCCCCCCCCCCCCCCGGGGGTGGGGGGGGGAATGGGAAAAGGAAAATAATAATAATACACAAAGCAAGTGATGCACAGTGCAATTGCTCACCACCCGCTGACCGATGCCCAGCCAGTCCCCGAGCAGCAGCCCCCCCGGGCAGCTTTCCCCAGTTTATGTACTGAGCATGACGTCCCATGGTATGGAATGTCCCTTTGGCCAGTTTGGCTGTGCCCCCTCCCAGCTTCTTGTGCACCTCCAGCCTTCTCGGTCGGTAGAGCACAGGAAGCTGAAAAGTCCTTGACTAGTGTAAGCACTGCTTAGCAACAACTAAAACATCGGTGCATTATCAACATTATTCTCATCCTAAGTCCAAAACACAGCACTGTACCAGCTACTAGGAAGAAAATTAACTCTATCCCTGTCGAAACCAGGACAAAGCTACAGCTGTATAATTAAAATTAGCTGTTATCTATTCCCCAAAAGAGGTGTTATTTCATAGTCATTACTATTAACGCTGCAGTAAGAAGAGAGTCGGGAAAAAACCTTATTGGATAGCTGATGCGTGCCTACCAGACAAGTCTCCTGATGCAATTTGCGAGCTGAATTTATTCTTGAGAGAATACAGTATTTTACCTTTGCAGGTTCCTAAAAAAGAATTAAGTAGATGGGATATGTTCTCCCTTATACTCTTGCAATACATTTGGAGGCACTGCATGATGAAAGGATCGTCATTTCATTGCCACTTTGACCAATTATTTTAAGCCCTTCGAAATGCCATATTTCATATTTCAAGGTTATGTGAAAGATATTCCAGTGTGTAATGTATAAATGATTAGGACGATTTTGAACACACTTTTTTTTGAATTCCAGCACTCACTCATATTTTGATCTTCTGAACTCTAATGTTCAACACGAAAAAGCATCCACAATATGTTTTTCTTCCTCAGAAACAGAACTTCAGGTCAGATCTGCCATATGGAGAATTATTAGACTACAATAGACATTTTAATCATCTTACCTCTCAAAAAGAAAACCCACAGATCATAATCTGATTTGCCCCATTAACTACTTGTAACTGATGGTATCTTTACTGAATAAAGACAGCTGGAACACTTTGTTCAAGGAAATAGGGAACACGATGACAGCAAGAACATGCTGAGAAGTGATGATTCTTCACCTGCCTTTGAGCTCACCAGAGAACTGAGTGCTCAGAAAAGGCAATTCTAGAAGGGGACAGAAAATAGGAGCTATATGATGTCTCTACTTTAAAAACATTAAATCAAATATTTAAAAAAAGAAAAAAAAAGAATGCCCTGTTTTTACAATCTTTTGAAATCAAAACTTGTATACAACCTACAGAGATGTCTTACTATTACATTTGCTTACTAAAATCTCTGGATTCTTCTTTTTGGTTTTTGACCTGTAAACTTAACAACTCTGAAAAGTATTTAATTTTTTGAAGACTTTGATACCAAAAACAGTTTAAAATGTAACTTTAAGAGAAGCATTAAAAAAAATCTATTTTAATTGTCAACTCAAGCCTGTCCCATTCCCTAAAAAAACCAGCTTTTCACACAAGCATGCCCCAGCCCAACTACTTCTGTAACTCCTTTCACGTGCTTCACCAAACCCCTGCTCATCAATTTATTCCATGTATTACTGTGCTTTTATGCAGAGCAATGTGCTTGAAACAGGCACCTATCAGATCAGCTTAAAGATAATTTTGCTCTGAAAACTGTCTACCTGAGATCAACAACTTCTCTCTCCACAGAACTCGTCCAGTGAATTTGCAGCGACATGCTGACTTTGGTAGCAAAATTACTATTCTCATACTCAAAGCCACTATGGGAAAGGTTGACAGGTCTACTCCTTTCCAGCACAACAACGGGTGTTAAGCTCCAAGAGACACGGTGATGGACAATACAGACACAATTAACTGTCAACAGGAAATAAGGAGATTAAGAATCTAGCCTCTAAAATTCCAGAGGGTTATAATTATTAACAAAAATTTGATTTTCCATCTTTTCATAATTTAAAGGCCATACTGACGAACTAAGTAACTTTGCTACCAAATTCTTGAGACATTTTAGTCAAAGATTGCCAGTCATCATAATCACCTTCCCAAACTGACTTCCTACACTATGTAACTCTTACATTAATTGATGGCAGACATCATCACACAGGAATCTTTACAAAATACACAAGCGGAGACATCCTGAGCTATGACTAGCAGCCTCCACAGCGTACCACTGTCAGAAAACAGTTATTTGCTTGCACAATTTGTTTCTCTCCAGATACACTTCTACATTTAAAACACAACATGTTCAAACAACATGTGGTATTCTCAATGGAATTTTACTCCAATAGCCCAAAGTCTATCTACAGCTCAAATATTTTAAAGTTATCATAATCCTTCTTCCTTCAGAAAATGATCATTCTTATTTAAGTCCTCCCTGAATCTTATTCCCATCCTTGGTTTGCAGCCAGCAGTATTATCCCCTCAAAGTGTTTTTGAGCTGTGATCTCAGACTGCAGAGCCAGGTTTATATCCACAATTCATTTTATGAATGTTTGTTTACACAGAGTGGAACACTACTGTATTATTATACTGAAAGGCAGAAGTTGTTTGAAATATCTTCCCGCTGCCGTTACCTGTGAGAATTTTATCTATGTTGCAAGTTTACTGTGCAGACAAAAAGCAGACACTGAGTCCAGGCAGGCTTTTATTAGCTCAGACACAAAAAGCAAAAGACTGGCAAAGAGACAAGCCAATGTCTAAAAATAGAGGAGGTGCGTGGAAACTTTCACATGGTGGAGAGCACCTGATTAGGTACCAAATGAGTGCACAGCCCCAGCTGTGATACAGTGAGCAAAGGAGCACTCCAAGTAAAGGGAGGGAGAGTTTGAGAACATGAGAGTCTGTATCACCCTGCAGAAATTCACTGGGGTCTAGCTGACTGTTTTAGCTCCCATTCAGCAGCAGCATGCTAAGCACAGCTGCACTGTGAAAAAAGAAAAATTATTCCCTTATAAGATTTGTCTTACTGCAGCAGAAAAAAAACCCAACCAAACTCTAAATCAGGAAACATGGTCATCTTACAATGAAATAAATCTGCCAGCCCTGGCAAGCTTCAGAACAGGAGAGAGATATTTAGCAATTAGCACACAGAAACATAAATACAAAGCATTTGATAATAACCACTGTCAGTGAGTACTACAAGGTAAGTTACTCAGAGGAGTGAGGCACAGAAAGCAAAGGAGCTGAGACACAAGCAACACACACGTGCTACCACACCAACTGCAGATGATTAAATGTAATCAAAGCTTCCAATTTAGAATAAACAGCAGAGTGCTGCCGGGAGCTGCTAACAGCACTCAATCTCTTTATTCTGAAACACCATCATTTCTGGAGATAGCACTTTAAATAGTATCTTTAAAGAGCATGGGAGAATGCAGGTAGAAGGTCAGGAGGACGAAAAGTAGAGGAAGAAGTTAAATTGGAGAAGAACAGAGAAAGGCACAAACTTTATCTATGGATATGCTTGCACAGAAAGGATGAGGTTTAGTATAAAGATTAGCTGTGTATGCTTAAAGAGCCTGCATGCTGATAAGTCAACCTTGGCTACTGGGCCCAGACATCTGCATGTTAACCCAGAGACTGCACTACAGTCTGTTGCCTGTGCTGGCATCTCTTCAGAGGCAGTTAAGAAGGGAGATCTAGGTTTCTGCACTGGGATAAGAAGTGTGTGCAAGTCATCCTGTACTGCAGTTACACAATGGAAAGTCTCTTTCGTAGAGAGAACAGTGAAAAATGTATTCTTTCCCAATGAATGCTTTTCCTGGTACTGCAAATACCCATGCTTTAAATTAAAATTCAGCTCAATCGGTAAGGTCAATAGCTGTATTTAAATCAAACTGTGAGTTTTACCCCACTTTTCAGTAAAGTATTTCAACTACTTTGTTTCTAATATTTAATGAAGTACTTTAAATTCAACTTAAAATGTTCATACACAGCTCATAGTTCTGTTTAGTACCATCTGTGTTGTGATCTGCAGTCAGCTCTACTACTCACAATGAGCGTAGGCTGAAACACTCTTGACAACGGAAAATCCCAGATAACAAGAGTGTACGCTCCGGAGCGTGTTGCAGACACTCCCAAACACCAGATCAACACTGTGGAGTCAAGTTACCTCTCTACAGACAGTCCCTGCACTGAGTTTTTAGGAGACCCCCATCAGCTTGGCCTCATTACATGAACACGTGCTCATACCGCACTGCATCTGAACTAGTGAAAAAGTAGTGGATGCCCACCCCCACCTACTTTTTGTCCTTTCCTATCCCTGGCATTGCTCTTGACTCCATCACTGCCATCTCCTCCCATTTCCAAGTTCACAAGGACAGACACGAAGACCAGGTACAGCACGGACATCATAGGCTAACGAAGCCTTGCTAACCCAGTATTTGCACTGTGCAAGCGGGCTGTGGGAGTCCAGCGCTGAAACTTCTGATCTGACTCTGCACAGGAGGAGGTGAGGCCCCGCAAAGCTTATCAGCTAAGCTTCCACGACACCGAGAAGCAATTCTTCTGTTTCAGGAGCTGCAACTCAGCTAATTATCTCTGCCATAAATAACCCACAGCCTAAATGATCTACCTAGAGACCTGCCTGCATAGCGAATAGAGTTACACAAAACAAGCTAGAAGAAATAAAGTAGAATTACATGCGGTCTCTCAAGAAGTTGACAAAAGTCCTTAGAAGAGAATGAGAAATCATATATTAAGAAAGAAGAAAGACTCAGAACAAGTAGATCAGTCTGAAACACCATGAGAAGTCATATGAAAGGGTACACAAGTTCTTAACTCTGATAAGCATTACATTAATTAGTGATCCAAGAAGGCAAATACTACTGAGGACAGCAGTTTTTGGTTAGTAATATTAGGATAAGAATGTGAAGGAGCAAAGTAGGTGAGCAGCAACGCTGCAAACAAAATTCAGGTTTGGCAAATAAAGAATTAAGTTCAAAATTATTCAAAAAGTTTATCACACTAGTTTTTCAGTGTAGCTTTCCCACTTTGACCATCATCACTGATATTTTAAATAAAAGGCAGCAGCAGCACTCAATTCTCAACAATTTTCAATGTAATGAATTGATTGTTTCCTTTTTGCTTAAACAGCCATTCTACTCCAGAAATAGCCAGAAGTCATGTTATTTGATTAGTAACTCCAGACCAGTTCAATTTATTTTTGTCTACTACATCTGCAAAAACTGAGACATGAATGTAAAAGAGCATGAGTAGAAGGATCTGCTATAAAAGAAGCTGCAGCTAAGGCAAGCATCCCATTTCAAATACTCTTAGATTAACAGTACTGGGGCAAAGAAGTGAACTGCTTCATATGCAGAAACAGCTATAGGGAGAGATCAAAAACAAAAAAAGTAGTAACGTTATTTTTTTTAAAGAATCACAAATTACCCAATCTAGATCTTTAAGAGAAAAACAACAACAAAAAACACATAGCACCCTTTGCTCCTTCCATTTCGAGCAAAAGTTCTGTAGGGAATCTATAACTTGCCTTCTATTTTGGATGCAAAGTAGAATGATAATTATAAAAGTATTTCAAGGACAAAGCTTTTCCCCTATTATTTGGAAAAGAACATGCAAGTTTCTTAGTCTAATCAAACACCCACCTTGAGCTCACCAAATTGACATTGCTCATTACGGCTACCAGTCAACAGATTGTCAGACTCTTATCATTCCTAAATGTTTCTTGAAAATAAGAAAATTAGCTAATTTAGTTTTTATTTTCCTACATAACAACTGCATATCACCATTAGTATTTCTATTTTCTCTCATTTATATACACTGGTGATGAAAAATTCCTCTCTCAAAATTCAATTCTGCAATTCCATTTTATAATGTCTCATTTCAAAGTCCACAGAGACCTAGCATTTACTTTCCCTTTTTAATCACAGCAAAGGCAAGCAGGCAAGAGGTCACTTATGCCAGTGACTCACTCGCCTCCGTCTTTTCTGAACCACGATGAAGATGCAGATACTTTGAGAAAAACATAAGCATTTAAACTGTGAGATCCTCCAGAAGTCATCATACAACACCCTTCTTGACAAAAGATGACAGATCAAGGTCAAGTTGGCTTGGAGAGATTTTTATAAAACTCATTTTACACCTTGGTCATATGAGTGCAAGAGTATTTTCAAAGTCTGTTTGATCTATCTTGCCATAAGCCATTAATTTCTTCTTTATTCAGGTAAGAAATTCTCAAATAGCAACCAATAATACGGATCAGACCATGCACCAGAAGAACCATAACTCAGAAGATACGTGAGCATTGCAAAACACTAAGGGCATTCAGCCAGCCCAACACTGAGGATCTGCATTTCTGGGTTTAAACTATCACAAAGTTGCAAGACGCCATTCTGAAATTTCAAATAAAGGTACATCACATTCCTTGAAGCATATGCAAAGCTTCGATCTTTGAGTGCAGATGGCAGTAAGGATAGATTACACTAAGGGCACAAAGCTTGCACACCATTAGCATTTCTGAAAAAAAGCTTCCCATTGCCACATTCACATCTGCAGAACTTACACTTCAAAAATGACTTGAGAGGATGCAGCCTGCCCCAAACAGTAATTAAACAAGAGAGGAGAGATTAGACTGATGTCTATCTAGGTTCAGTACTCATCGACTATGCCCTGCTGAGCACTTGAAAACAGAACTGGCAAGAGCTAACTTCTAACTTTCACCATGGGAAAGTCAGATATCCCCCTCCTTCAGTACACAGTACTTCTGACAGTAAGGGGGAATCCAACCATGGAACTGGGATGCTGAGAGGGACAGAACATCTACTAAATTTATTTAAAAAAATTCAAGATACTGTTCCATTGAAAGAGACCTTAGGAGAACACTTAAATGTTGCATCTTTATATGCACTTTCATTGTCCTTTTGATGGACACACAAGTGTTTCCAAGTGGATTATTTCACAGCCAATTTACACAGATTCTCAATCATAACAGATGTTTAATAACAGTAAAAAATTCAGTGTTAAAATATATTGTACAACTATGCAATGAAAATTAGGAATATGACATGAACTGAGACGCAATGTTATAAACACCTCAAACAATAAACATACCAAGGACTTGGAAGCTCTTGACAAGGAAACTACAGAGCAAGCTGTCCAGTGGTCAATGGTCTGTTTACAAGAACTGTTTTCTTTTTTGTTTTCAGCTTGGATCTCAACCCGAACACACATGAAGATTGTAGTACCACCCTAGAGAATGGCAGTTTCTCATATACATTTTCAGTAGGATGGAAAAAAGCTTATTGGATGCTGTTGGGTTTTGCTGTTTGCTTGTTTTGTTTTCCTCCAACATGTACTTTAAGGAGTTTCATCATGTTGTTGGGCACCCATTTCTGTACCTCTCTTTTGCCTTTCGTTATCCTTCCAGTCCTGGTCCCCAAGTATCCTTTCCCTATATTCTACCATGTCAGCAGCAAATCCATTAACGAGCCATCTTTTGCTTTTCCTTGCATGTCAGTTTCTCTGCAGACACTGAAGCCGCATTTCCCAAGGGCACTCCAATCAAGAATGCAGGTACAAGGATTAGATTAACATCCTCTAACAGAAGAAGAATGAGAACTATTCAAAACATTCTTCTTTTTAAGTGTAATGGGCAGTATGAAAAATACCAGATTATTTTCTAGGCAGTTTGTTTCAGAATAGCATATCCGCTGTGGTCACAGTAAGAAGCTCCGGAACAGCAAAACCTGAGTGCTGGATGATGTTCCATGATACACTTCTAACAACGCCTTCAGAACCATCTTTTTTACCCCAATGCAGAACAGCAGCAAAGTGCAGGAAGACTGCAAATGGTTTCTGCTCTTACTCCCTGCAAAGTTCAGACAACTGCAAAGTTCTCTTTAAAAAAAACATACTCAAACTCAATTACTTCTTGCTGAGCATTTAGAGGATACGTAAGTAACGTATTAATGTCTTCAGCTACATACAGTGAATATAGAAACATTTCTTTATTTTACTAAATGGCCAATTTCTGTTTCAGTCTGATTTCGTTAGATAAAATTATCTGAAAACACATTTCAAGTCTGAAGGAAATTTAGAAACATCTCAAAATAGGGAATGACAACACGGTATGACAGGAAGGAAAAAAACACCAAAAAATATCAAAACGCTTTGGACTTGCATCATTCAGGGAGGTGGCACTACTGAGCCAAAACAAGTCTAGAGTGCTGCAGACTTACATCACATTGCATACATAAAAAACTCACATCAACAGATGCTGACAAAGAAATTTTCCAAAGCAGACCAGGATGCTGCTCATTCAGGGCCATAGAGCAGCTTTGCCAGTAGAAAACCTCCACCAGCTCTGTGCCTCCACTGGAATGCTCTGTTGACTTATCTTTAGCAAAAGCTCATCCACCGTAAAACAAGCCTTGGCTTTTGAATCACAAAGTAAAATTGAATTTGAAGTAAAAATTCACAAGATAAGAACTCTGAAGTATTAAAAATCACATTGCAGCCAGTGCCAGTCACTGTACAAATCCATTCATTTTGCAGATAAACTTCTCCTTCCACCTCACCCAAACCTCTTTCCTTCAACTGTGAAAGAATCAAATTTGTGAAAGGCCTTCTCAGCTACACTGCACATGATTTTAATCAGAAAGTCAGACGAAAAGTGGAAACCATGTGGGAAGAAGTATCAAGTACTGCAGTTTCTTATCTAAGATCTGCTGTTCCTTGTCATCATATAAGAAATATTAAGCTAAACAGACAGCTCCGCATACTCGTATTTAATGTTAGAAAAATTATTCCAGTAGCCAAAGAGACAGATTCAGAATTTTGAAGCCTTACACTAGAAGAAGAAAATTTAATCTCGCCTGGAGGCTTTTGAACACTACTTACTTGGGATTGACATTTATGTTTAAAAAGAAACTGTGGAATAAACAAAGAAAATGTAAGCTCAATAAATAGGATATCATGTACATTTTTTCATTTTATTTGCAAGTCTAAAACATTCTCTAATACAAAAAAAATTCAGAAAAATATTTAAGTGTTGACAGTTTCAGCAATATGTTTTTAAAACAAAGCATCAAATTACTTTATAAAAAGTTTACAGTTAACAATGCATCCTGGTAGTTTTTTTAAACACATTGAACAGTATCTTCATAAACACATGCAGAGATAAGCATGCCATTCCAGCCACAGCAGCTGCTTTGATTCATGTTTATGAAATGCTTAAAATTCCTAGAATATACATACACTGCAAAAAGAAGATGCAGTGACACCATGAATCTCAAAGTAAGCCAGTACTAGCCTACTATCTATGCTGTTACTAAACATGAAGAGGCAGCAGCATGAGCTTGGTGTGGGCTCGCATCTAGAAAACAGACCGTAAGTACATACCCTGTTGCTAGTGCACAGTGAGCCTCTTTGACATACCTTCAGCAACATCATTAACCACGCTACTTGCCATGCGCTAACTCAAGCACAGAGCAATGTTTCAGACACTCCTTTCTACCGCTGTGCTGACCAATATACCTCAAAATAAGTACTGTACCATTAATAAGCCCTAAAATATACTGATGGCTTAATCTGTCAAAAGAGTAATTGTGGTGTACGTCTTTGTCCTGAGTTGTAACACTTAAATAGCAAGTAAGTTACTATAGGACAATAAATCATTAGTGACTTCATTAGGGGCTGTTACCATATAGATTTCCCCGTGGTGATCTACGTAAAATGAGATGGAACATTCAGATTACCTCCTAGCAAAAAAATTGCACCATACAAGTCACTAACTTCACATTATCTGAGGAAGATGTAGGTGTATTTGTAAGCATGTACGTACTTGAGGATGTCTCTATTTAGGATGTAACAAAATGCCAAATAAAGGTTGCAGCTGATGACTAAGGAATGCATTAGTTCAGGATATGGTTATGAATTTCATTAGATGTTTTGATGACTAAGTTGTTTTTTTTAATTATTATTTTTTAGATTAAAAGGCAACTATCAAAAATAAAGGCCAGAACTGCAGAGCTTCATTAACACTAACCAAGCACAACAGCATCAGAAAGCCATTCATTCCCTTTTCCCCAAAAACGAGAAATGACATAAAGGGACACCCTCCTATGGCATTGAAAACAGCTTGTGTAACTCCTACTCTTCACTAACATAGATATCTTGAGCTCATGTCATTGATTTTCAACTCCCGCCAGCAATGCATTTTCCTGATTGACCTTCATACAGCAAATTTTCAATCTGCTTGTTGTTAACTTACCGAGCTCCTCCCTCAGCTCCAAGTGAACACCCATTGCATGCCACAGAAGGATCGCAAAGACACACAGAAGCAGCTCAAGCTCCAGTAGACCTCAAACTGATGACCAATTTCATATCAACATACAAAGTCAGGTGCTGACTGAACAAGCTTATACCCCTTCTACTGTCTCTTGTAAAAAGACACGCAGCAACATCACTTCCAGGCAACAGCATGACTGTTTTGGTTAACTTGGTGCTTCGTGCCTCAAGTTAACTTGATACCAAGTCCTGTGGTGCATGTCATTGCACAGCGGTGGCCTTTTCTTTGTAGGCTGTACTTACTGAAGACGTAAAATTCAGTGTCTCCAGCCAACACTTTCACACTTCCTTAAAGAACCTTCTCCACACTCTGCCATCGGTAACAGACATCCTCACAAAATACAAGGAACCAAACAATCGGAGAAGTTATTCAGTTAAGCAACAGCATCTGCACAGCATTGCTGCAGCAGCTGGCATTTCACTATAGTAGGCAGTAATTGTTTCCATTAATAGCTTCAAACCATGCCCAGGGCGGGCCAAATAAGCAAAGACACTGTGCTATTTTCCCACCATTAAGGACAGCCTGTCCATGCAAGAGACACCGGCAACACAGCCAGAGGCAGCTACTGCTACTTGATCTGCACCCAAATGTAGAGGAATGAAGGACTTCAAATCTGATAATGTCTCAAACACAACAGCAACAAGTACGTTTGTCAATTTAAAGATTTAGCTCTAATCTTATTACTAGAAGTACCACCATGTTGACCCCCTGAACAACAGATGCCTGCCTGTGCATGCTGTACCGCAGGCCTGAGACCAAGAAGGGATTCGCTTTATCCCCAAAACTTTGTACCGAGATTGGCACCCCAGCTCTGTGCAATACACAGGCCCGCACAGCAGGGCAGCCGGTGTGCACTGCTTCTCTCTGAGCTCAGGTTCTGCAGAACAGGGACTTCTTAAGCACTTCATGAAGTATTTTGAATCTAGCACACACCTGGGTCACTACAATGTTTAGAAGTATCATTTAACTTTAAATTTTTAAACTATTAAGTTCCAGTGAATCTAATTAGAAGTCTGAAATCTTACTATATGCACGTTTAATAAACCTACCAGATGCACAACAGAGCAAAGATAATCTTGTTTTCAAAACAAGAAAGCTGTCTCTATACTAAGGGGGCAAAGGAAGTGAAAAACAAAACTTTTCCTTTAGTCCTGATCTCCCCAAAGAAAAGGGCAAAAAAGAAATCCATTTTAAAGGAGCTGCACATTTTTTAAATTTGTAATTCATTTCAATAAACAACATACTCAAGGTGTATTGACTAGTAATCCAGATCTCAAAAAACACCTCTGGCTGCAGTAATAGGCAAGTGCATGCATACCTGCCCCTTCTAAACACAGAAGCTAAGCGTGTCTAAAGGCCTACTGGTCTTTTTAACAAATCTTTTCATGTTCCACAGTGTGGGCATTTCTAACTTCATAAAACAGAAAAACTGGACAAGTTCAAAGCTGAACCTCGTTTTACTGTGTTCTACTCAGAAATATTTGAACATAATACTCAGTAGTCCAAAAGCATAGAATGGCTACAAAGCAACGATTGCCTAAACATGGTAATACCAAGCACAGTTTTCCTTCTCTTCAAACACTTTATCTATTTTTGTTCTGAAATACTGCCAGCTAAGTACTGCTAGCCGCTTACCCACAATCCCAACAGCCTCCAACGGTAGTTTCCTCTAGCAATGACATTTAAAGACCAAAGCACAAGGTCCTAACAGCTGTCTGGATCTTATAAACATGGTAAAATAACAGATGTTGCATTTACTCACAGTTCAGGCTACCTTAGCAAGAACCAAGAGCCATGCCACACACTTGTAATACAAAATACTGCGTATCTCATTTTGTTTCAAGTTACATGGAATTTAAGAACAGCAATTTCAAGGAACTGCATCTAGTATTCCATCTGAGGCATGAATGAATTAAAGCAATGCAAAAATAGCTCCGAAATGCCATTTTCCAACCACACATTTCGTAATTCAAATACACCTCTTCTGCAAAGGTTCAAAGCTACCACTTCACATCCTGAACATTGATGTCTAACAGGAAAGTTAACAGAAGAGGTCAAAGTCAGATTACTTTTACAATTTCCTGCCGACAAAGATAAAAGTTGCTGCCTGCTATTACTTTATGATCTACCTCAGACAGGTGATAATTTGAAGTATATGCATCAAAGACATGATCTCGTTGATCATTCCTTCAGATATGGAAATAATTAGCAGCTGTCCTACTTCAGCTTCCACAAGTTTCAGTTTGAAAAAGTGACCATTACCAGAAACGCATGTCTTCTCCCTACAACAGCGCTCTTCTCCCATCTCTGATGCTATTCAAAGCAACATATCAAAAAAGATAGAGTGCCACAACCCCCACATGAAGGACTATGTAGTAAAAACCATCCAAAATCATGTTTTCTCCAAGGCAGGGGGGAGCAACAGCTGTTTTCTGGAAACAAGAGTTTTAGGACAAGCTGCCTAGGGATGAAATCTGTGCTTCAGATATTTGTCTTTGAAAGCATCATGACATACCAAAACTAGACAGACACATACACACACACAAGCATCTGTTCCTAGCTATTTATTTTATTAAAGACCTTAAACCTACTCAAAAAAGCCCCCATCTATTCTGGAGTCTTTAGTAATTTAGAGCTATAGGAAGAGTTTTACCTAAGTAGAATTGGGCCTTGGTGCTACTTGCCTATTATCAAAATGAGGATGGAAAAGACAGAACAAGAAAGTTGTAAAATGTTTTTTAAAAAAAGAATTAAGCCAGGCAAGAAAGATACTTTCGGAGAAAAGTCGTCATTTTAAGTTCAGCTCCACACACTGATTATTTCTTATTTTCTGCCGCGAGACTTTTAATAAGGCAAAGTTTGCACAAGACTACTGTGCTCTAATGGAATAAATTGCCCAATAGACAAATTTTTGTTGCAGTCAAAACTACAGTTGAAATAGTATTTCAGTTCTACTGTCTCCATAGTTCCTTGTTTATTTCTGTCAAGACAAATATTTTGCTTACTAAACGAAAAATCAGGTCATGAAGAACTGTTGTCAGGGAAGTAAAATAAAACTTTTCTTTTCAGATCCTATGCATTAAAAAGTGTAGCTGAAAGGAAAGGTTGGAGGAAAGCATATTTTAACAATCAAAAGCAGAGGAGGAACCCAGCAAAACCTCGTTTGTCCTACTAAAAAAATAACATCGTTAACATGAAGTCAAATCTTTCATAAACCTAGAGAGGGGTGTGAAATTTCCATTGTAAAATATTACTCAAAATATTTTGAAAGATTTTCTGTAACTCCATACTCTAATTATCTCATAGTTACATTTTAACACTGTACCTTATTGCCAAGGACCAAATACAAACATTTATAGCAAGACAGCAGGATGTGTACAATTGGCTTTGAAACGTAACACCCATTTCTAAAAGACTGTAAGTTAGAACAATTTTTTCAGGAAGAGTGTACTTTGAGAAAGGAAATTCAGATTCCCAGGTGAAGACAGAAAAAAATCAGAGGGTTCCCAGAAAGAAAAGATGGTCTTCTGGGAAAGAAAGGGAAATCTATATTGGTTTTGGGGAGGAAATGAATGAGAGACAGGAGAGGTAACTAAAACGACACACAAGCACACTTAGGCAGATATAAAAGAAGCTACTGCTACTAATAATAGTAAAACAAGGGTTAAAGGTATGAAGTCCAACAACCAACTTACAAAAACTTTGCCAGCACCGGAGATTATACCTGATACCAGCTAATGAAAACCATTCCTTTCTGAACTCTGTCTCCTATTATTTCAAAGATTTTCCTGTGCCTTTCAGACTTGGACTGTTCAGTTTTACTATATTCTGGTTTTCCTCCTTTGTTAGTTTAGAATGCTGAAAGTCCTGTGTCTGTGGGGAACGGCATGCCTGCTGCTTTATAAAAAGACAGAACACTTGTATTTAATAACAATTACTATTTTGTAGCTGTGTTTCTTAAGGTGTGTGTGCTGTGTGGTCTAGTAGTTAGAAGATGGAGCCAGAACCCTGTTCTAATTTATGGTTATAACTTACTGCTTTACCTCTAATACAATACTGGAAGTTGGACAAATGACAGCACTGCCAGAGTTTTTAGGCTTTTTTCCACCACTTGTAAAACTATCATTACTTGCCCATCTAAAATGCTTCAGAAATATCCTTAATAAAACCTAGAGATTGATTAACAGCATGCATCTGAACTTAGATTTAATTCAAAAACTCCATACAGAATAGGCAAAGCTAGTAAAATCTGATTTTCCTAACCTTGGATATTCTTCCAAGAACAAATCTTATAATATTATAATAATTAAAGAGTTATCTAATTTTACTTCAGAAAATTCTGTCAATACCTTTAAAATTATAACCGAGTGAACAAGGCAAATAAAAAGCACGGTCCTGAATTCCACTCCCACTCCCCCACACCCTATAGTCTCTTGGCCTCAGCTCAATTAAGAAAAGTAGCCCTAGAAACCAAATTTGCTTTAGAAGGCTACTTATTCTTATTCCGAAGTGCAGTACAAACTTCTACTTCCATTCAGCTAGAAAAGGGAAATTTCCATATAAAAAGATAAAATGTAAAAAAGGAAAGGTAAGATTAAACAGAATATTAAAATAATGCAATAAAATAAAGACAGACCACTTAATCACCCTAACAAGTGTAATCATTTTTGCAATGACAATTTTTCTAAAGAAAAATCCAGTTAAGCTATATAAAAACAAGCTACACAAAGAAAACCAAAAATCCATTTGACACCTCTAACCCTGCCAAGGCATCAATCCAAGTACAAGCAGCAACTACTCAGCAATTCAGAGCCAGCTTACACAGACATTTTATGGCGGGTACACATAGAAGAACAGAATTCATTCTTCGTCACGAGAAATTAAACTATTTATCTTGAGTAAAAAATAGAAATCAACAGTTTATCACTTAAGAAAATTTAAGGATCTTCACAAGGCACCGGAAAGTCTATTAGGCATCTCAACAGGTTACATACAACATCTGCCACTTAGAAAGTACCCAAACTATATGTTTGCACTAGTGAGAGTTACTTCTGATCAGTATTTCTCACTGATATTTCCAATCCACTCACATCAGGCAGTTGCTTCAAACGCCTAAGTCACACATTTGGCACAGCCTGCCAAATTCCAGCCTCACGCTGGGCTGCAAGCAGAACAGCTATCACCTGCCAATGGTGAGGTCGCACACAAGTGTCACAGCTCACCTGTAAGGCTCTTGGCGCAGAACCAGAAGCCAATTCCAACCAAGTAAGAGAATTTATATATATTACAGGTATTAAAGCCAGATAAACACAAGCCACACAAGCTCTCAGAAGACAGAGGGTCACTGCACAGTCTCACTGAATACCTGCAGGCCGAAGTGCACAACAAGCAAAATTCATACATTACAGGCTCTTTATTAAACCATCTGGCCCTTAGACTCTTTAGTCTATTGAAATAATGATTTTTAAATCTTAATTCTGTTCTTGCTTTGTAAACTCTGTTTGTATTTCATGTTTTATACCTGTCAAATCCACTCTCTTTAAAGAGTTAACATTATTCTTATTATAGCAGTGTTGCGATAGAGGCCATATATACGCTTCAGTAAACAGGAGGAAAAAACCCCATGCTTTCTAAAGTAGAATAGTCTCAAGAAAAACAAGATTTCCATTTTACAGATGGGATGCTAAGACCCACAGAGGCAGCACGACTTGTAGATCACACAAAGATCTGTGAAAGGGGCAGGAAACAAGCGCAGATCTTTAAAGACCCAGGCCAGCACATTAGCCACAACAATGGTTCTGAAGACAATGCAAGTTGGATTTAAGTTAAACTGGTGTGATTACAGCTATATTTCAGTATGTGGGTTAATGTGAGAAGCACCTTCAAATCTTGGACATGTGAAAATAGAAAAGGTCTCAACCTTATCTGCTGGAAAACTATAAAAGCATGACATACCACCTTTGAAAAAAACCCCACATATTCTCACACTACAGTTTCTTCATAACTTCTATGAACTCGATCAAAAACATTCTTAAAACCTTGAGTGGTAGGAACGTGTTCAGATTAAAATCGCTATAACCATGCAAATGATTTCACGCTCCTTGTCATTAAATACATTTAACAGATCAACTTAAGTTGAACAGTCAACAGGTAACTGAAGAGATAGGCATACAACGTAACTATTCCCTTTGCACCTCCTCTGTCTCTCCCCACACTCCCTCAAAGGAAAGAAATCTTTTCCTGTTCTGATCTATTTTTACAGTCTAGTGCATTGGTATTTTGGATTATTTCCAAGGGTATTCTTTACTGGGGCATCACAACTAAATGCCAGATTTCAAAATTATTTTAGCATATTCTCATAGGCTACTTCACAGAACAACACTGAATTAATAAAGGATCTAGCAATTACAGCCTTTTCAAATGCAAATACGCTAAAACCTAGTAAACAAACTTAAAAAAAAAAATACCATCGCTAGCATAAAATTCAGATTCTGCTTCGTGTTCCCCCAAAGGTTACATCAAGTTATTAGCAGCCTGCACTCAAGGGAAATTTCTGAAAGCAGCACGCACGGTCAGTTTAAGCCCTTACCTAATCAACAGCTTATTTTTTGAGCAGTTAACCAAGAATCAGCTTTTAAACCTGGGAGGCCAATAGGGATCTCCTGTCTCCACATCCCAATTTGGGTACCTCCAACTCCACTCAGGAAGCCAGGAGACAAGGTCTGGTCCCTGCATCCCAGGATGCAAGCCCAACGCAGCAATCCCTGGTTGGGGCTCACCCTTGCCCGCTTCCCCCTGCCTGCTCCCCCTGAAAGGCACCGAGCAAGAACTTCAGGACCCCACCGCTCCCCGAACAAAGCCAGGCGAAGCGTCTGCGAGGGTGAGGCAGAGGAACCGGGGCTGGGTCTTTATTTGGGGCACGGCGACTTGGGTTTTTACCTTTCTCCCTGCTTGGTGTTGGAAGGCGGAGGGTGAAGTACAGTCTGGTTCCCTTCCATCTCCACGATGCACTTGGTATTCAGGTCCAGCTCTGCAAGGCGACAAGGCGGGGGGCTGTACCCAGGGCGAAAGCACCCCCCTTCTCCTCGCACGACGGGGCAGCTGGACCCGCGCCGGCTCCC
>NW_008825071.1:8038189-8040201 GCF_000699105.1 Pygoscelis adeliae
CGGGCGAAGGCGGGAGCGGGGCTGCGAGGGGCACAGCCCCTGCCCGTGCCCTCAGGGCCTTCCCGAGAGCCACCGCCGTGGTTTGTGCAGATGTACGCTGTCACCACAAACCCACTGGCTTGTCCGAGTGGGCACCAAGTTTCCATGTGGAAAGAAAAGCCACAAAGAAAAGCCCACAAACTGCCTCAGACTAAATGTCATGGCGCTAGGGGATTTCTTCTGACAAAAGATGCGCAATGACCGATTAGAAAATAATGACCTGCCTGGCGCCAACACGGATGACCTGGGTGCTGCGCATGATGGAGGCCCGGAAGCGGTGCTGCACCTCGAGGTGATGGAGCGGTGAGCCCTGCCCCAGCCCCAGCCTGCGCTTCGCCTCCTTGGAAGAGGGCTGCCTGCGAAGCGCTGGGGCCGCTCATGCTGTACTGCTTTTCCAGGCAGTGACAGGCCACCGTTGACAAATGCCTGCCCAAATGCCGCAGGACAGAGTTGTGTCCATTGGGTAGCGGTGAGCTCAACATCAGGGGAAAGTGTTACAAGCAGCACTGCATTACCCCAGCAACCACGAGCCCAAGGATGGCTGAGGTTCCAGTGGACAAGCCAAGAAAGATTTTTAGTTAAAACTCCAATAGGCTTGTGATCTCAGGATAGCCTTCTTTTTGAAGTGTCGTGTTAAAACTTTGTTTTCTCCCCAGAAGTGTTTCCTTAGCTTCAGTAAAATATCTTCCAAAGAATCAATCCTTATTGTCGATGCAGCTAACTGGCAGGAATCCCAGTGCAAAATAGCGATGTCTGTAACATTTTCTTTACGGAAAAGACAGGCTCAAACCCAAATGGGATTATTCTGTCTTTTCTGGGGCTAAACCACTGTAGGGAGAATGGGCTAAACAACAAATGATTAATAGATAGCTGCACTGAGAAAAGCAGACCTTTCAAACACAGGTGAAAACAATGGATGGAGCTTAGAAGATCGACACAGACACACACCGGCTGCCAGAAGAGCCCTGCAAAGCGACTGAGAGGAATGTCTCTGGAGGAGACCCGGCTGCCCCGAATGGCCACGGCTTGCTGGAATGGTGAAAGGAAATGAGAGACACGTTTAGTGTGACAAAAGAGAAATGTTACCAAATAGAGCCGGGCATCTGGAGAACGTCACTAGCAGAAGCTGGCGCATGTGGATTTCTTGCCTGTGGAAGCAGGCGTAAGGAATGAAGTTCGTTATGACATGCATCATAAGCATGTGGCTCAATGAGTGAAGAACGGGAACAATGTTGAAATGAGACATCCTACTTATGACTGTAGACTGTAAGAACCCAGATCAAAGTAAGCGCTGGCTCAAGATAAGGCGTGAAGTCTGAAATGGCTGTGCAGAAACAGAGTTGTTCAGTGAAACTTGGACACTATTGGGAAAGAGAAGACAGCCAACCGATGGAAGGGAAAATATTCCCTTCCGTCTCAATTTTCCACCTCTTAGTGGAAAAACTGCATCATTGCAAGATTACTCTTTGCTGGATAAAAAACTGGCTGGATGGCCGGGCCCAGGGAGTGGTGGTGAATGGAGTTCAATCCAGTTGGTGGCCGGTCACAAGTGGTGTTCCCCAGGGCTCAGTACTGGGGCCAGTTCTGTTCAATATCTTTATCAACGATCTGGACGAGGGAATCGAGTGCACCCTCAGTAAGTTTGCAGACGGCACCAAGTTGGGCAGGAGTGTTGATCTGCTCGAGGGTAGGAAGGCTCTGCAGAGGGATCTGGACAGGCTGGATCGATGGGCCGAGGCCAAGCGTATGAGATTCAACAAGGTCAAGTGCCAGGTCCTGCACTTTGTCCACAATAACCCCATGCAACGCTACAGGCTTGAGGAAGAGTGGCTGGAAAGCTGCCTGTCGGAAAAGGACCTGGGGGTGCTGGTCGACAGCCGGCTGAACATGAGCCGGCAGTGTGCCCAGGTGGCCAAGAAGGCCAATGGCATCCTGGCTTGTATCAGAACAGTGTGGCCAGCAGGAGGAGGGAA
>NW_008825071.1:8040478-8044200 GCF_000699105.1 Pygoscelis adeliae
TCCCAAGTAACAAGCGATAGGACGAGAGGAAATGGCCTCAAGCTGCGCCAGGGGAGGTTTAGATTGGATATTAGGAAATTAGAAAAAACACTGAAAGGGTTATCAAGCCTTGGAACAGGCTGCCCAGGGAAGTGGTTGAGTCCACCATCCCTGGAAGTATTTAAAAGATGTGTAGATGTGATGCTTAGGAACGTGGTTTAGTGGTGGACTTGGCAGTGCTAGGTTAACGGTTGGACTCGGTGATCTTAAAGGTCTTTTCTAACCTAAACGATTCTATGATTCTATGAATCTAAGATTAAAATAAAAACAATTATATTAGCTGAAGAGAAACTAAAGGGAGTCTTTATGAGATTGACTATGATTTTGGCTGTGTGAAGAGTCTTGGGAAGAAATTTTCACTAATGTCTGAATAGGCTTATGAATTATATTCCGCCATTTGCAGGTATAGAAAGCCATCCATGCAAAAGCATTTGGAAAGGGAGATGTGACCTAGTTTGTTCTAATACTGACTGCAGCTGTTCTCTTCTTGTGAAATCCCGATTTTTTTCTGGTGTTAGGTAATTGGAAAAAGGATTTTTGTTCTTTCATTCCCATCAACATGCCCTGAAAAACAACTGCCAAGAATGAGGTGCTGGTTCCACCAAGTTTTTCTGTTCTCTTGGGGAAGGGCTTTTGGCAACATCTGTACCACGACCTGACAACATCTATTAGGCAGCATGCATGTAGCAGAATATATTTCTGGTCTACCGTAAACCTTTGGCATTACAGCAGAATAGGAAGAGAGTTACGTTATAGGGGCCCCATGGGATCGTTAGGTAGCCCAAAGAGCAATCTGTGAAGGACTGTGGGAAGTGAGTGCAGTTCAGGCCGATGAGATGTTTCTTTTCTGGCATTGTGTTTCCCATTGAACACAGCTACCATATGGAACCCTTTACATCTCTGTCTTTGCTACCGGTAGCAACTGTGGATGAATGGCTCTCACCTGTCAGCATTTGTTAGCTTGATCAGTTTACATGCCCCGTGGGAACTGGCGAGGGATACTGATGGGTCATTTACCCATCAGAATTAGCTGCCACCTATCCCAGACATGCTGATGGATGGATGGGAGATACCAGATGAGAAATGACAGCTTACTGCTTCAGCAATGAGAAAAGATGAAGAGCTGGAGAAAGTGGAGGCTGATGGTGGGTAGGGGAACAGGGATGGGAACATGTGGACAAAATCATCTGAAGCCATCCTTCCCTGCTTTCCTTTTACTGTCCCTGCTTTCCTCCACCCCCTATTTTGTTCTGGTTCTGCACCACTGCAGTCAACAGCAATTTTGCAGCTTTGCTAGGGCAAGGATTGAATCTTTGTCTGTCTCTTGCTTTCCATCCTTTTCATTTTTGTTTCTTCCCTTTCAGCATTTCCATACATTTGTCCATTGATCGACAGTTCAGCAAAGAGCGTAAAGAAAATATCACTCCTTACTTTTGTCTGGTGGGAAGTTCCAGCTGCTCCTCATCTCCCCAAGGCATAACACAGGTAATGTGATTTGACATGAAGGCATGCCCATGTCTTCCCGTATATTCTGAGCAGGAGGACCGATTGCTCTACTTCATGACATGGAAACGGGGAAGCGACGCTGCGCACCCAGAGTTGATGCCCGAAGCCCTGCCAGTAGGGCAGAGTGTTCCGCTGACCTCCTTTCTTTGGCGAAGGGCAGGGAGAAATGTCACGGTGCCGGCCAAGAATATCCATCTTGTCAGCAGCGTCCCCAGCGCATATCTTGCTGTGCCTGACTGGTGCACGCTGTCACTGGCACGTCTAACTTCATCTTGTGTCGCAGGAGCCGGAGAAGAGGAGGAGCTGGCAGCAGTGAGAGCATGGGAAGCAAAGCAGTGTTTTTCTTTCAGTGTTGAAAGTGTCAAAAGGAAGACAAAGTGTTTGATTTTACAGCACCTGAAGTCCAAAAGATGCTTACAATGAAAGTTTTTACTACCAAATTTAACCCAAAGCACGTATTTTATAAGATTGACCAAAATAAAAGTTTTCTTTGGGTTTCAAAATTTTTAACTGAGCATTTTTTAAATTAAAATTAACAGAGAAAACAAAACTTTATTTTCAACCCAAACACATTACATCACCATCCAGTCTGAGAGAAAGAGGTAAAATGAACAAATACTGTATAATGAAGCCAACAGGTATTTTTAAGGTTAATAATCTAATATATTACAGTTACATTAGGAAAAAGCATAGGAAGAAATCATAGCTCTAATGAAATAATTGATAAATATTCCACTGATGTTGGTGAAAAAGAAGAATGGATAATAATTTGTTTTTTTAAAATAGCATTTAGCATATAGGAAGGAGGTCTGGACATTCTAGAAGGAGGAAATATTTCATATTGGAGGGGTGGGATAAAATATTACTTTATATTTGTGACAGGACACAAGTGAGTGCCCTGTTACGCACACAAACTTGTATTTTTCGTTGAATAAAATGCATTTAGAGAGCACCTGGGGAAGCAAGTGCCTGCCCATAATTGTACACTGGGAACCAAATTTCTGTCTCACACACACCACTAGGCTTTGCGAGTAACCCCACTGGATAGGTATGTTGAATTTACAACAGGGTGCATGAGAGCAGGATTTTACCCAGTGCCCTCAGCCAGGTTTTCAGGCTGCTTTTCCATTTCCTTTTTGCTCCAAATTCAAGTTGGACTTATCAGAGATCTGTTTTGACTGCCTCTAAAGCTGTGCTGGAGGCATGAAAATCGTCCTCTATGTCCAGCATATTTATGGCAACACTCTGGGCCCAGTAAGGGGCTGTGGTGACAGAGGCTATTCTGACACTCGGAAAGAAAAGAAGTCGTTTTAATTGCCAATGTTAGGAATAAATGCAGAATATAGGCACCTAAACGTTATCCTGCCTGAGAGACGCTGCTCAAAGCTACATGAGGTGGCCGACAGCTTTGTGTTTAGATCCCTGCGTAGCATATTGCTTTTAACAGGCACTGCAGTTTAAACCTACCTCAGCTCCGAACAGAGTTGGCTTACAGGCTTTTTCAGTGGTGAATAGACTAAATCTGTTCTTACAGGCTGATTTACGTATGTTTTGAATGACCTGTTTGGCTTTACCTGGATGGGTCCTAACCTCTGCTAGGACCCTACCTCTGCCTCCACGCCCACCCTGGGTGCCTGAAAGTAGATCGCACTCTTGGGATCAGAAGTGAACAATTACAGCGAACGTCGCCGAGGCAGGCAAAGTCACGTCTCCATCAAGCTGAGGTGATGTGGTGTTCCTTGCCTGGGGGGGGCGGAAATATCAAATGCAACTTCACTGATCAGATCCCATGTTTTCTCCTTGCTTCTGATACAATATTGCAATAGTCTTTTAGAAACTTCAGCACAGTATTCAGCACAGTGGACGAGACTAACCCCTCTGTGAGAGGAGCTGCTCAATTTTAACGACATTGAACTACATGACCATTCTACAGAGGTTAATCCCTTCGCTGCACTCGCTGAAGAACAGGGGGCAGGGAGCTCTGTTCCCCACCTCCTATCACTTAGCAGGAAGAAATAGTTTCAAATTACTGTGGGAACTTTAATGGTCAGGTGAAAAGTCATATTAATAGAAATAAATGAGCTTAGAAGCAGACTAATGCAGCTATAGCCAGGAAACTGATGGGATGCAAAGAAGGGGAAAAAAGTAGCAAGAATAATTCTTTCTAATGAACAGAT
>NW_008825071.1:8044255-8048412 GCF_000699105.1 Pygoscelis adeliae
TTTACTGAATCCAAAGTGAACCTTTCTGTCATCTCGGTAGGGTTTTTGTTTCTGGCAGGGAATTTAACATCCCTGCAGTCCTTACCTCAGATACGGGCAATAGTTCTGTCCTCCTCTGACAGCTAGTTGTGTGCTGTGTAGCTCACATTCCTTAGCCGTCAGGGAAAGAAATGATACACTGATGGGTTTATTTATATTTTTGTTGCTATTGATGTTAATCATCTGTATGCCATCCCTTTTTCACCTCAGGAAACACTCCACCCCGACTCAAATACCTTCCTAAATTTGTTTATACTGGGGAGAGCAGGGCTGTGGGTATTCAGCCTGGATTCACAACCAAGTGATATTATGACGAAAGCTTATGTAGTTGGGGCTGTTATCACCTGAGTTATTTCCAACAGTGAAAGAGGAGGTACAGATGACATTGTAAAAAGCGTTGCTGAGACTCCACCTGGAAAACTCAGTGCAGCATTTAAGGAAGAGAAGTTCAAACTGGAACAGACCCACAAAAGGGTTACTGGGAGGACTGGGGAGTGGTGAATATTATCAAACAAAAGCAGACTAGAAAAGTTCCGTTTGTTTAGTCTAGCAAAATGAAGACAGAGGGGATATGGCTGTTTAAGCTTCCTTTCAGGCCAGTTAAAAGCATGGTGCTACTCAAGTTCAAGGAAAACACTAGCACAAGAACAAATGGATGTAAACTGTCTTTCATGCAGCCCATTTATTCTGGGCTGCGTTAGGAGGAGAGCTGCCAGCAGGTCGAGGGAGGTGATCCTTCCCCTCTGCTTAGCACTGGTGAGGCCACATCTGGAGTACTGTGTCCAGTTCTGGGCTCCCCAGTACAAGCGAGACATGGACTTACTGGAGTGAGACCAGTGCAGGGCCACAAAGATGATTAAGGGCCTGGAGCATCTCTCCTATGTGGAAAGGCTGAGAGAGCTGGGGCTGTTCAGCCTGGAGAAGGCTCAAGTGCGGGGATCTTATCAATGTGTATAAATACCCGAAGGGAGGGTGTAAAGAAGATGGAGCCAGGCTCTTTTCAGGGGTGCCCGGTGACAGGACCACAGGCAATGGGCACAAACTGAAACACAGGAGGTTCCCTCTGAACATCAGCAGTCACTTTTTCACTGTGAGAGTGACCGAGCACTGGCACAGGTTGCCAGGGAGGTGGTGGAGTCTCCCTCCTTGGAGATATTCAAAAGCCACTTGGACGTGGTCCAGGGCAACTGGCTGTAGCTGGCGCTGCTTGAGCAGGGGGGTTGGACCAGATGACCTCCAGACGTCCCTGCCAACCTCAACCATTCTGTGATTCTGTCTTGGAACACACTCAGGCTGGAAATGAGTTGACTTCTACCCCCAGAGGAATGAATGGCCTCTTACACAGAAGACCAGAGGACTAAACCTAGCTAATTTTAAGAGTGAGCTTAATTGTATTTGATGCCATGATATCAGGGAACATGTCCTGCTGACCCTACCAGACACATGCCACTCTACAGTCTTCAAACATCACGGTGATGATAATAGTTTATAGTAGTGGGAAGGGAAGGGGAAGGAAACAGTTTTGTACTGTTAAAAAAGTAAGATCAAAGGGTCCCAAAGGAACTGACATCACCTATATAGAACTATTAAGTTATGGAAAAGGATTGATGTTAAATTAGTAGAGATTTATAATTTTTCCTTTTTTCCCCTTTTCTACTATATATTAGTAGAAATCAGATGCTTCTAAGAAACAACAAGCCGTCACAGCTGGTTTGTAATGTTATTTACAATTTAAATCAGTAGGCAGGCCGCAGCAAACTGAAGGAAAGAACAACCCTTCCATTATTCCCCCAACCCAGAAAGCTCTCACCCCTCTTCATCTTTATGATAAGGAATGTCTGGTATGCGAGCCTCACTCCAGCACATCCCTGCAGCTCTCTAGTGACTATGAATCCCAAATCGAGACCAGGGGCACTTGTGAGTGGGGATCCGGCTCACGAACACTATCCGGAGCATCACTAATTATTATGCATTTGCTAAGTGCAGGTGTGTGTCTTACCACAGGTAGAAAAAGTGAGTCTGCAGTCTCCAAGTCTCTTCAGTTAGCAATCAGATGCTACACGCGGTCTGTCTAATATACGGCAATGCTCAGGCTCTGTTTTCAGAGGCGTGCTTTTTGCTCAGTAGGAATGAATGGGAAAGCTGTAAACATAAACAGCCCAATTAGTGGCAGCAGCCTCTTGGAACAGAAGTGCAGCATTCCTATTCACCCTTCTGCGCTCAGTAACAGTCCCCTTGGTTTACTTTCTGCTTTCAGAGAGAAGCTGAACTTTGCTGGCTACCCTGCGCGAGACTTGGAACCTGGGCTCTGCCCCTGGAAGGAGGAGGAGGGTGGGGAGGGAGGAGTGCATCCACCAAGCTTGCTTACTAAGTAAGCTGAGCTAGTAACCATGCTGGCCGAGCCAAAATTTGTCCTTACGCAATTACTTTTTAGTGATGCCTGCAAATACGCGCTCTAGCCAAACATCTTTCTAAAGTGTGGAGAAGAAAAGAAGCTATTGCTTGAAATAGGTTAGAAAGGAGAGCAGTAAGCATGGGGAGGTCAGCATGTAAGGAAGCTGAGTGAGGCAAAGCCTTGAGAGAAGCGGTGGAATTGCATTTGTTAAAACATACGGAAGTCATCTCAGCACAGATCTTGGATCCGTTTTGCTGTCTATTGAAGTCAACAGGAAGATTCACATTAAGTTCAACAGGTTTCATCAGTTCCTGTATAAGGTGGAAACAAGTGCTGAAGGTGCTAATTAAGGTGCATAACAAGACTCGGGAGCCTTTATTTAGAAAACAAAACACCCAATCATTCCCCCTCCCAGTTCTTCCCAGCCTGAAAAAAACACACCAGATATAATCATCTCATAATCAACAACAACAACAACAAAATTATCAGCAACAGGTCATACTCTCATTTTTAGATTGAAGACTGTAAAATAGTGCAACCACTGGGCATCCTTTGTTGTCATGCCACTTCAAATTTCATCCTCTTTGATTCATGGCAAAAAAGCTTGCTCTTTACAGGTGAAAAAAATAGAGGAACAGACAGCCTATGCAGGCTTCCAAGCTTCTTGTAGTTTCTCTACACCAGCATTTGACAGGGAAACTCAGACCTGTTATAGGAGTCATCCACAAAATCCAATACAGGAGGACCTCTGGATCACTGGGACCAGTCTGTTGCTATTGCAGAGAACCACAAAAAAAGCCAGTGACTTGCAAGTTAGTGACTTCTGATTTAGTTTTTCCCACAGTCACTTTACAAACAGAGCCGCACAGGGGGAGCCGGGGTAGAAGTGTTCCTAGAACTGTTAGTCCACACACAGTTTAAATTGTACCGTCCCTCACCCTTTTCTCTCCTGTAATAAAGCTTGCACGCCTGTCTCCCGAACGCATTCCCTGAATGACTTACGTCCTTTCCCACCATTCATGTTGTGATCTGAGGTTTCCTCCCTTTAATCTGACAGTAAAGATGAAAGGCCGTTTTAGAAAAGAAACACGGCAAAACCAAAACATGGACAGAACCTCTGGGGGAATTAGTCCTTCTTCTGAAACGAAAGTGGAGTGATCACACCCACACAGCACACAGTGTGACTAAACAATGGCTAATGAGAAATACAGTTCTGGAAGACACTTCAAGGGACTGAACAACCAAGTGGGAAGAATGGGTGAGGGCTGTGCAAAAGGCATAAATTGGAACAACATGGTTGAATTTCAGAAATCAAAAATGTAGGCTTATTGTCAAGAAAAAAGACTTGAGATTCAAGTTCAACACAAGCGAGAGGGTGAAAGTCCATCGCTCGATACAGATGTTTGAAAATAATTCAGTTGCATGGCTTTTATTTCTCCAGTGAAAGAAATAATACAAGAAAGAGAAGATTTTCTTCTGCCTTCAAGGTACACATTTTCTAAGTGGGTGGTTTTTGGTTTTATCTCGGTAACACTGACACAGTGGAAATATGCAAAGAATAATATCAGCTGCATTTTATCGATAACACTATCCAAATACTGAAGAGCTTTATGAACATCACAAAATAGATGATAAATAGACCCGTAGCTCTAATCCTCGGCCTGGGGCAACTTCAATTTCACTTTGCCATACTTGGGGGAAAAAATGGTGCACTTTTCACCTG
>NW_008825071.1:8048667-8052382 GCF_000699105.1 Pygoscelis adeliae
GGCTAACTACCCTGCAACCCTAGAAATCCTTTTGCATAGTCTTCTTGGGACCTAGAACCTACAGTGAGTCTCTACCACAAGGGAAACATCATAACTTTCCTAAACCGTTGGCTAAGACCAATAACCTCCTCTTCAGGATCTGTAAGAGCCGTTCAGGTATAAGGTCTCCCCTGATGCCAGTCCAGAGTGAGTCTTGCCCCAGATTGCTGGTTACTGAGCAACCGCACGTCCCAAAAGGGAGGTGGTGTACCGATCCACTTAGTCTGATGGACTCAGGAACCAGGCAAGGGTTCAGTATGTTACAAAGAAATAAATGAGAAAAGCTAAACCATTACATTAAATTTGTTTCACAAGAGATTTCTGATGTTGAAAGAAAGTCATAGTAAGACATGGGCAGGGCTTGCAGCACGTAAAAAAAACCAAAGCAGCGTTCCCAGAAATTGTCATAGTAAAGTCAGCCGCAAAGACTTCTCCAGGGCAAACCTCTGCACTAGCCTGAATCTACCTGACTTCAAGCCCAGTCCTGCAGCGTTTATTTACGTGGACAATTCCATTTGCAGTACTCACGACTGCACAGAGAAACTATTTATGACAGAGCAAGCCTCAACTCAAACAAGTCACTTTAAGGAATAATAAGAATTGGAAAAAACTAATACACGTTTTTGAAATACTTCTGGCTCCATAATACCATGCTGTAAGTTGAGTGGAAGTTGGTGCAGAACTCACTGAGAAGCCCTATTTCCCACCTAATTAAGGACAATGACAAGTAAGGGAGCCAGGCACATCCTTTTCATATGAAGATGATTATAAATTTTTAATACTTAATCTGTCTGACTCTTTTTGATAGATTTCTTATAAAGCATATCTTTAATGACATTCTATTTCTTCTCAGGTTAGCTCCTTAATCTGTGATAGTAGAAGACATGATTGTTCTTTGTTTCTTACTTTAAATACAGGTCAGTAGTTACTAAATACTGGTTAATACTGGTTAAACTCCATAGTCCATACTATTCAGGAAATCATGCTAGGTGAGCATTGGTACTTTCATATGCATTTTATCTTTCATCTATTTATATTTGGAACAAAAAACAGTAAATGAGTTACCTCCTGTGATTATGTAGGTGTGATTGTTCTTTCAAGATCATCATCTTTGTGTTAGAAGTTTTAAAAGCAAGCTTTGATAAAGGACATTTTTCTTTTACATCTTCACAGTTTTCTCAAAATAAATTATTTCATTTTCCCAGCTATAATTTTATCTCCCTAATCCTATATCCTGCTTAAAATTACTTACCCTTTATTCATTACAAAGCATATAACTATATTTAGAGTATTTAAAATGGTTTACAGAATCTTCTGACTAGCAATATTTTCCTGATTTAAAAAACAATATATTCCATGAAAGCAGAATTTGTTCTCACCTCAACTCACTGCCCATATAGTGCTCACCTGTGACCAAAGAACAAAAATTGCCTACATTAAGAGGGATCTTTAGAAAAATGCTATATATGTATTTATTCAATTATAGGGAGCATACTTCGCTAAAATGCTTAGGTTGCTCCAAATCTTCATTTCCCACAGATTTTTGCTACAAATACAGAGCTGAAAGTAATAGATAGCTCTCCTAAGGATTACCATCTATAAAGTGCCTAATTGTGGCTGGGAAATCTGTTCAAATGTAGGTTATTCCCCTGCCAGAGGTCAATACTAATCAAGAGGCAACGGCCCTTACCGTCTTGTCCATTTTCCAGGCTGAAATGCTTCACCTCTCAAGAATGCATTCCCTTTACTGGAACGATGGGTGTGCTCTGTGCTCTGACTTGGTGGAGCTCGCCCTCTGCTTAAGCCACAGACACCTTTCATTAACTTTTTCTCCTTTTCAGAGTCCATCTTTTCTCCTCCTTTCTATCTTCAACATGAAATAAGTAACTTGATCGCTGCAATGGGGCTTCACAGCGGTACACCTCCCCACAGAGCATTTCACAACTCTGAAACCACGCACCTTTGTGGAGCACGCTGGAAGCAATTATCTAGGAATACACTGTGGTTTAGAGAAGTATTAATTTCCATGATTTGTAGGAAACACCGAAGGAATTAGTAACAAGACAATCATCAGTAAAATGTCAAAACTTCTTCCAAAATCAGGAAGGCAACTCCCAGACAAGAGGATAATTAAACACAGACTCTCCCTGCTTGATTAAGGTACCAACCTTGTAATGGGAAGTCTGAGATCTAGTCTCAAGTCTGCCAAAGGCTTCCCTTGATTCTCAGCTCTCCTGCCTGCAGCTGCAGGGCCAGGACATTTCTATCGTGTTTGCCTCAAAGAGAGGTCGGAGTGCCAAGTTCAAAAACATCTGTAAACCTCTTGGAAAGCAGTGGTGAGAAAAAGGTGTAAGCGCAACGCATCATCAGCTCACTGAGAACCTCTCCAGTACTAGGTAGCTTTGAAGCTGTCCAGGAGAATCAGACAGGTTAGACTAAGGAAGCACTCGGGAGAAAGCCTGTACGTTTACGTAACAGTATCAAATATAAACATGTTATTATTAGCATGTTTAGTTGAGATAATGAAGTTGAAAATGTAATGTGGAACAGAGGCGTGGTCAATGCCTGCCTCGATGGAGAAACACAGAACTGGCAAGTATTCCTTCCCCCTGGACTGATGCATGACCCACAGCGGTACATGGCAAAGGGAAAAATGCTGGGTGGGTCTTTGGTTTAAGGCATTTAAAGTTTAAAGATTTACATGTTTTCTACATTTGGAATCTTTATAGGCGGGTAATGATAATCATTGCCCATCCCATTCAGTAGCATAGAGGGTTTGCTGAAGAGGAATCAAGCAGGCAGTACATGTTCTCAGCTCATCTCCAGTGGGGCTCAGCCAACCTTCTGCCCAGTGATGGTTGGACATTGCATGGAGAGGCGGACCGATACCTTATTTCAGGTCTGCCTGGCCTGTTCCTCTTTATAGTCAGTGACTGCATATGTGACATGATGAATTTTGAATTCTTTCGGCAATTTTGAACTCTGTACATACCTATTTCAGATGGTAATCTCTGCTTTGTTTCCAGAGCTTCATTTCTGCCGGCTCTGCAGCCTTCGCATCAAGTTAAAACAAGTAGGCAAGGTCGGGAGAAAGCTCCCCTCTTGCTGGGGGCTATACAGTCCACCTGGAAGATCCTCCATTCAGGCGGAAGCACTTTTGGACACAGCTGGCCAAACCAAGAGAGCCTGCTGTATCAGATGAGCTGGCAACTCAAACAGCAATTGCTGGGGCTGAGGCTGGACAGGGCTGATCAAGAAATTGCACGTTAGACCTGACAAGAAGGTTACAAAAGGCAATCTCTTATGAGTCATTCCCCACCAGACTTTTCTAGAGTAGGACAGTGGATTCTATATAGAGGTTTCTGGTCTACTTATAGGGGAACTGAAGGTAATGAGAGGAGAAAATCCTATTATCAGAACATTTAAACTGTCTACAAGGGGCTAGGCCTCAGGTGCTTGCTGCTTTCTGAATGATCTGTCACTTCTCCTGAGATGTCCAAATGAAGTGTGAGGTTTAGAACTCATTTTGCAAAATCTGTATATTTTTGCTTTAGTTATGTTACACTCCTGTGGAGGCAAGCTGTGAGTCACAGCTGACTTGTAAACTGTAAGGATGGGCCTCTGAGAAGAGCCAGGAAAAAAACCCAAACACTGAAGAGAAAGAAAGGAAGGCAAA
>NW_008825071.1:8052401-8053854 GCF_000699105.1 Pygoscelis adeliae
TGCAACAGCAATAACCCACGGTCCCAGGGGAGAAAGCTCCTTTTTTACCTCTGTCAAGCCTTCCAGAAAGGAAAGGTTTCCTGTATTCAAGGCCATCATTATGATGGACCCTGCTCTATAAAACCCCTAGTGGTTTTGGGTCTGGACACTACAGGAGGTCCCCTCTTCACCTGAAATCAGTCCATGTTAAAAAAATGCTATGCTGGTGTTATGTCCACGCATTGTGAAAATATAAACATCAAACTGATGTGCACAGCAATGTGGCTGGAGGGAACGGACAGATGGTCAAACGGACAATGGTCAAAAATAAGTAAATTTTACCTTTTTTTTCCCTGTATTTCTTTCTTCTTTTTATTCATCAGTCTGAAAAATTGATTATATTCTTTATCTAAAATTATTTTGTTCACAAGCAAAACAAAAAATATGTATGTTACAGAACACAATTTCAATACACATTTCTGAAACTCCCCTGCCTCCATTATTCCTAAACACTCCATATAAATATACCAGGGCATGTTTACAATGATAGCAACCTGAGATCAGTGCTTAAAAATAAACCAAATAGGAATTGCAGTGTGAGTGTGCGCACAAGACGTACCAATCTATAGTAGGGGCTGAAGAGATGACAGTCGGGGAATACTGTCCATTATATTTGTTTGGTTTTAATCCAAATTGTTAAAGCTTGAGGCACAGAGGGTTATGCAAAGTTTAGTTTAGGTTCTTTTTTTTTTTTAAATAAATGCAATAGTAATTATCACTGAAGCGACTAGACACAGTTGCCATGTTACATTCTAGATGAAACAGCCAGCGCTCTTTTCCAAGGGTAAGCACACATCTAGCTATCCCCATTTTGAGCATATCCAGTCAGATCCCAAAAGCATCACCTACCTAGTTAGAGGTGCCCCTTACCCTTCACCATCCCTCTCTCAGAACCCAGGTTTTTATTCTGTTGAAATTTGTGACTAAATTGCAACAGATTCGCAGATGGATAGGAGCAGTACGCGTCCCCAGGGCCTTTGAAAAGCAGATGACATTAAGGTATCATCCTGAAGGCAACAGATATCTACAGCAGCTATAGGGGAAATGTGCATCTATGCATAAAGGAAGAAGCAAGAGTAAGTAAAAATGTCAAAGGCTTTTTAGTTTGTTTAGTTTGTTATCAGCATATTGGTGGATCTCTCCTTTAAAGGTCATCTAGTCCAACCCCCCTGCTGTGGGCAGGGACATCTTCAACTGGATCAGGTTGCTCAAAGCCCCGTCCAACCTGACCTTGAATGTTTCCAGGGATGGGGCATCCACCACCTTTCTGGGCAACCTGTTCCAGTCTTTCATCACCCTCAGCGTAAAAAATTTCTTCCTTATATCTAGTCTAAATCTACCCCCCTTTAGTTTAAAGCCATTCCCCCTTGTCCTGTCACAACAGGCCCTGCTAAAAAGTTTGCCGCCATCTCTT
>NW_008825071.1:8053958-8054198 GCF_000699105.1 Pygoscelis adeliae
AGAGGTGTTCCATCCCCCTGATCATTTTTGTGGCCCTCTTCTGGACCCGCTCCAACAGGTCTGTGTCTGTCTTATGCTGAGGGCTCCAGAGCTGGACACAGTACTCCAGGTGGGATCTCACCAGAGCAGAGCAGAGGGGCAGAATCACCTCCCTCGACCTGCTGGCCACGCTGCTTTTGATGCAGCCCAGGATACGGTTGGCCTTCTGGGCTGCGAGCGCACATTGCCAGCTCATGTCCA
>NW_008825071.1:8055967-8058674 GCF_000699105.1 Pygoscelis adeliae
CCCCATGAGGACCAGGGCTTGTGAGCATGAGGCTGCTCCTGTCTATAGAGGGCCTCATCCGCTCGGTCTTCCTAGTCGGGTGGCCTGTAGCAGACCCCCACTGTAATGTCACCTGTCCCTGCCTTCCCTTTAATCCTGACCCATAAGCTCTCTGTCAGCTCCTCATCCATCCCCAGGTGGAGCTCCATGCACTCCAGCTGGTCATTGACATAAAGGGCAACACCCCCTCCTCATCTCCCCTGCCTGTCCTTCCTAAAGAGCCTGTATCCCTCCATCCCAACACTCCAATCATAGGAGCCATCCCACCACGTCTTAGTAATGCCAGTAGGGTCGTAGTCCTGCAGGTGTGCGCACATCTCTAACTCCTCTTGTTTATCCCCCATGCTACGTGCGCTTGCATAGAGGCATTTAAGTTGGGCCCCTGATGAGGCTGTCTTACTGGCTGGGGTTCCTTTGTGCTGCAAAGGACCAAAGGAGATAGGAACAGAATGGGCAGCAATGGGAGTTTTTGTGGATTTTAAAACAGCATGAATCAAATACTTAAAAATCAGCATTTCAGCTGCTGGAAAGTTGCCTACGTGGCAGTAGGCGCTAAGAAATTTGCCCACCCGTGAGCTCAGTAGCAAAAACAAGCTCCTGGTGCACACGAAGGTTTGAGGAGATGAAAGCTCACAGCCCATGGCTCAGAGGAAGGGTCCAGGTCTCACAAGTGCTATTGTGATAAACTATTAATTATGTATGAATACAGCATTGATGGTATTGCATGCATTTTGAAACACAGCAGTTCCCCAATGGAAGTGTTATCCAATTGGCTTTATATCCCTCAGACAGACATCTCGTTGGCACCTAGAAAGGAATATATAATCCAGGGGGCTGCTTCTCTGAGTAAATTTCATTCCCGACCCCTCAAGAGGGCTCCTGCTCAGGGCCGTACACCTCCTACTGCAGAATAGCCAAGGGGTATTTCTGGTCCTACCAAAGGCACTTACTGTGTGGCCTGGCAGTAGAGAAGGCTGGAAAAGACCAAATGTGCAGGTCCGTATATTTTTCAATAGTAAAAAAAAACCCTACAACAACTTCAGCAGGATATCTTCAAATAAAAAAAGAAAATATCTACAGAGCAACCGCAATAGACAAATTGGATTGTAAGAGAGAAGCCCATGATACAAAGATATGAGGAGTTTTCACTAAATTATTCAATATAGGAGTAAGCAAATCACACTTTATTGGCAGGTCACTGTTCAATTAACCTTTACAAATAGCTGCATTTAGTAATTTGTTTTGTTTACACAGATGTTAACATAAGACAGATTAATACATTGTCTGAACTAGAGGGCTAAAACCACTCCAGTTTAAATTCAGTATTTGGTAAATCACCGGTGCAGCAATACATGTAGTTATTAAATGCCCTAAAATCAGACCAAAAGCCAGATTAAAAATTTACCGATAGAAAGATCACCTGTGAATTTCAAATTATGTTAGTTAATATTAATGATTTCAGTGACTAAATAAATGACCCCAAAAGTTTTGTGCCGTTTTAACCTACTTGTCTCTATCTCAGATAGCATTTACATTTCTATGTAACTTTTCATGCTGAAAAAAAGTAATTATTTTAGCAGCAGGTAAGTGCCTAAAAATGCAGCAGTGACTTCTAGTGGGGGTGTTAAATCCTTCCCAAAACAATTCAGATATACCTTAATTTCCACTGTGCAATAAGGCCACAGAACTCATGTCCACAGTGAAACTGTTTTCAAGGACATATAAACTGGAGTAAAACTGCTGTGTATTCACAATCAACAAAACCTCATTTGGAAGCTAGGAAAAAAATGAGGCTTAGGTCCCCCTTTCTCTATTACTTCTCACCAACGTTTCAATTTTCAGTTGAATCTTGGCGTTCGGGGCGCAAAAGTACCATATTCATGACAAGGCAGAGGCAGGCAGTATCGGAAACCTCCCAAGCGTAGCTGTGTTAGCAGCACAGCCAACCCAATTTTATATATGCAGAAGTATTTGAGTTTAGACCACAAATACTTCAAGGGGCTTTCAGGGAAAGCTGCTCATGCTGGTAACCGCACACCGAATTATCTCTAGGTAAAGACACAGACTTGTGCATTATACAGGAAGACCAAGTGCTCCAGTACAGCTCTAAAAAAGGTGGCAATAAACTAGCACAGAGAAGAGTGATCCCAGAAGTGCGTTTCCCCACTGTGGAAAAAATAGGCTTTGAGCACCATTCACTTCACATAACTCACTAATCAGTGGTAGCTTCTGCATCACAATGACCTTAGCTGGATCTGAACTGAAGCTTCCATTTCTCCTATCATTTTGTCAAGCCAGTCTCCTTTCTCATGCAGAAATCCTGGAAACAGAAACCGTTCTGTCGCTTTCATAAGTGTAGCTATGCTTAACGAAGGATAATGAAAACTATGTGCTGGGAAACGTAAACAAACGATGCATCACTTTCTCTCCCAGGTGCCGGTCTTTGATTACTCCATTCCAAATGTTGCTGTTATTACTTGTCAAAAAGTACCAAAAACGTTTGGTTGTCAAGGTATGGAATAGTTTTAAAATGCCGAATTATTTGTTTGGTTGATTCATTGTCGACTACGGCCTGCAACAGCCAGGTCTTCTCCCACGGATAGGCAAGAGATTCGATGTAAGTTTTGCAGGAAGCACAGTATGTTGGTCATACTTTCACTTAAAGCCC
>NW_008825071.1:8058712-8059596 GCF_000699105.1 Pygoscelis adeliae
CTTCGCTTGCTTTATGGCCAAAAGCAGCTTGAACCTTTAGCAGTAAGCATCTAAACCCATTCAGGTGGAGCTATATATTTTTACTGAATGATCACCGCTGTCTAAAACGACGAGGGAATTGTTTGCCATGTAAGTCAGTCCTACGGGATAAGAAAGCCCATGGCTAATTAGAGGGTTAAAGATGGGAAACTCCTCAGGTTTCCCTAAGCATATTACAGCCTGGCTACAGACGTCCGCTACTATAACGCGGCCCTCTTTGTCAAAGGCCACAGCCGTAGTGTGTATTTTGGAGGGGAAAAGAAGGTTCAGACCGAAGCTATCCATCTGGCCGATGAGATCCATCTCTGCACTGAATATCTTCACTCGGGTGCTGCCATTGTTCGGTCCTTGAGCTTTCAGGTGCTCTATTACCACGATAGCACCCGAGGTCTGGGAGACTGCAACCCCTCTCGGGCGGATGAGCTGAGACCGGATCATCTGACACTTCTTTAGTTTCCCCTTCTTGAAGTCGGCCGTCAAGCGGTAGAGAGCGCCTGCCTCCGAGTCGGTCAGGATTACTTCACTCTCGGGGGTGGCATCCAAGCCCCAGGGCAAACAGAAACCTTCCCGGACAGCCAGGACCCCCCTTCCCTC
The DNA here is from genome assembly GCF_000699105.1 of Pygoscelis adeliae. NCBI lineage: Eukaryota > Metazoa > Chordata > Aves > Sphenisciformes > Spheniscidae > Pygoscelis > Pygoscelis adeliae. Next base: position 8,059,346 of record NW_008825071.1, read on the forward strand.
AAAATCAAAGGCCTTCACAGAGCTGTCCCCGCCATCGGTGACCACCACGTGCCCGTCCGACGTGACCGTCACATCCAGCGGGTACTTGATATCGTTGCCCGCGTCCCCCCGCTCCCCGAACCGCTGCAGGCAGGATCCGCTCGGCCCAAAGATGTGGATCCTCTTCTTGCCGTCGTGTGCCACTGCCAGGCGCCCCGACCTCCGGCAGGCCGCCACCCCGGTGGGGTTGACCAGCGACCCCCAGCCCCCCA
>NW_008825071.1:8060121-8069388 GCF_000699105.1 Pygoscelis adeliae
TCGCCCCGTTGCGAAGTGCTACTCACGCCCGTATCGGGGTCAGGAAGCGGGGGCAGCTTCACAGGATGTCTGTCTCTCGCCGTTCTGGGGAGCGTTTGGCTAACGGCGATGGAAAATCCCGAACGCTCATCCCTAGCAGCCGCTTCTTCCAAGCGGGCGCGTACGCACGTCGTGCAAGGGGCCTGGACGGCACGTGCTCGTTCCGCAAGAGGCGTCCTCGGGGTCGCCGCCGCGCGGTACCCCCACAGCAGAGGTTATCTCACGCGCCCTGAAAGGGCTTGTCCGGCGCGTGGCGTCGCTCTTGCCAGGCCGTCACCTACCTGGGAGTCCTGCGCGGGACGTTGCTGAGCGTGCAAGCAGCCTCGTGCCGAGCGGCTGGCCTTTCGCAGCTAGGCAAAGTACCCTGAAAGCCCGAAATAAACTTCAGCAGCCCTCACGCTGCATCTGGAAAAAAACTTCTGGATCGGGAGGAAGGAGGTGCTTTAACCTGGCAGCTGCGGTACCGGCCAGAAGTGAAAATACACAAAAACAGCAGTTCCCAGCTTGCACTGGCCCACTGGCTACATCCTTTCTTCTCTCCGTCAACCCGGCCCTGAAGCGCCGGTAGCTACAGGCAGTATCAAGAGTTGCAACAGGCTGTAGCTTGGGGACTGCTGTGCTAAAATCGTCAGACCCGCTTGCAGCTCTAGGACTACGACACCCTAAAAAGCCCTGTGGCTTTCACTCGCCTTCTGGTCTTGGTGAATTTTAATACACTACCTTGCAGTTGTACCTTTCCGGCATTTTTTAAAATAAGCTGCCAAGGTGAGAAGGCCAGGGCAAGAAAGGGTTTTGAGAGCCCCAAATTTTGTAGTTTTTAAAAATTGCAGCGGTGTCCATACAGAAGTGACAGAAGACCCGCAAAGGAAGGTTTGTGTTCGGATGAACACGCAGCAGCTCTGCAGGCTTTCTTTGAACCCTCTCAGCCTACAAGCCCTGTGCCGGTTTGCCTGCTCATAGCTGCGCTCTCGAGGGCGGGAGCAGCACGCTCGCGAGCAACCGCAGGGACATTTTCTACCCGTACTCTCTCCTTCATTGTCACCCGGTTCACTTCCCTCCTCCCTTTCCTGCCCGATGATAGTTCCCCCTTGGTGCCTGCTGCCAAGCGTTCTTGCCCGCTCACTGCCAGCTCGTCACCTGACTCGCAATCACGACTCACGGGGACGGAGGGAAGCGACTCGCACCAGCTTCCCGCCCCTCCCGCCCAGCTGCCCGCTCTGGCGCAAGGCCAGCGTCACAGGAAACAGTGTTTGAACAGCAGCTGCCGTTGCTCCCGGGGCTGCCGGCCAACGAGGCCGACCTGTGAAGCACCGGGCAGACGGCATCGACTGGCAACGGCCGAAAAGGAACGGGAATGTTTCTGCTTCCTAGCTCTGATGATTTGAATTGATATAGAAGAAAAAGATATACTTTAAAAATGCTTGTTTGTGCATGGAGTTTAAGAAAAGCTATGCGCCTCTCAAGAGAGTGAAGGCAGTTATGTAGGAGAGCTGACCTGGTAAGCAAAACCGACAAAAGTGTTCCACAGGTGTTTTTCTGTACGCTGAAGCCTGCTTTAAGAGTGCCCCAAAACATGTCTCACTTTAAAAGGTGAGATAAAAATAAAAGCAAGATGGGAGGTAAGTTATTTTAATTAATTTTAATCAAGTTACAAACTTCAGTATATATAGCACCTCCAAGAAATAATCTAGTCCCCATTGCCTGTGTTTGTCTGAGAAGTCATTGACTTTTTGAAGACACTTAATTTCACAGTGGTTGCCTGAAAAGGAGGGAAGAGAAACAAATTACCGAATGATTAGTCACTGAAAAAAGCAAACTGTCAAGGAAAAATAAATAAATAAATAAAAATCTTATCCACGTATTTCCTCACAGTCCCCAACGCAGTGTCACAAATGCACTGGGGAAAACGTATCGGTCTCTTTTGCATTGGGGTGCAACTGTCCATGCCAATGACTCACTGCACACAGACACTGCAGGGGTCTCAAAGTTGTAAATTTAAAAGAAGTGCAATATCAAAGCATATCAGGAGGAACTTTTAAAATTAAATTCCTGCCATAATTCCGATTTCATTATTTTGATGGATTTGAGTTGTGCATTTAGCATTTTCTTCGCGTGGCACTTTACTTTTCTTTGGCTACAAAAGTACAGCAGAAACCGTAGAACTGGTATGCAACGGGCTTGTATTAAAATGAGGGTAGCTGGTGATGAGGTGCAGAGAAAGACAAAATGGTCAAACGGGACTAAGACTGCAGCTGCAAGATCACTGAGGGCAGTATGAATCCTGGGAGGATGAAAAGATGCCAAGGGGAGGAAGGAGACAGTATCTGTCTCTTGGGTTTTCTCCGTATCTTTGAAGAGCTGAGAATTTTCCTTGACAGCAAAATCCCTGTGGCTAAATGGTATTTATTTTCCCCCTTAATTTTTCTTCCATGACTCCACGCCTTAGATAAGAAGCAAATGACTCTCTATGACTCGTCACAGGGTGAGGTAGAAGCACATAAACACGTTTATGTGTTTTGGAAAAAATTCCTAAGGGTTAGCTGAAGTATTACTTACCAAACAAGCTTTTAATTTCAGATTCAGGAACATAAAACGGTGGGCCTGAAAGACAACGGGTGAAGCTGAACAGAGAGAAGACACGGGAAGGAGACAAACATTTACACCGCAGGAGGAAAGCCAGCCCCATCACTCACAGCACCTGGCCCGCAATCGGGCCCCAGTGTGTAGCAGCATCTGCAGGAACCAGAAAACACCACATCCGAGAACTCGTGGCACCTTGGTGGGCCACCAAGCAGCTTCAGGTATTGCTGCTGCATCATCTCCAGGCTGCAGCCAGGGTAGCCACATTGTCCAAAGTCATGAACATGCCGTGGATGCAACCACTCTCACACGCTGTGTGAATCCGGCCAACAATCTCTTTATACTACAATGGCATAATTAAAGCTAAAAGCTGAATAATGTGAGAGGGAGAGCAATGAATTAAACTATTGTTGCTTACGATAACAAGACCTATTTTTTCAGGGATAATTATGCTGAAGAGCCCAAAAGCAGCAAGATATCTCTTTCTTTTGAGAGTTAATAATTAACAAACAAACAAAAAAATCTTTTAAAATACTTCAGACTTCTGGATGCAATAAAAGTTATAAAAGGAAAAGATACTTTATGATTTTACAGAATTTCACCTCTTCCAAGAATACTCAGACTATGGTAGCGGCTGGGAGAGAGGCACAAGATGGGCAACATGTTGGGTTGCAAGTATTGGGTAAACAGAGCGAAACCAATGTTCTTGGGAGTGCTTCAAGCTCCCTAGGCCAGACAGGATGTTACTCTCAGCATTTGCTGTTCCAGCTTCATTGTCACAGCCACACTTCCAGTTTCATTTCTTTGTTAATATACCAAGTCTGTCCTCCACTTACCCTTAGCATGTCTGAATGCTAGAGAGAAAGCAAATGTAGTCTCAGGCTTGGTCAACATCTAAAATTTTTAACACACAGTTGTATTGGTGTGATCAGCTGACAAAGCTATGCCGATAAAAACCCTGGGGAAGATACTAATGTATCTACCACATCTACATACAATTTGTATTAAAGCACGCAAAATCAAAACATGAACAGTGCAAAGTTCTCACCTTTGTGTTTGTTTGGATCATATGAAACCGTAACGAGGAGATAAGAAGAATTTTTCTCCATTAGGGTGATCATCAAACTGACATAGCTAAAAGGAGAAAGTTATACTTTATTATTTTGGAACTGTACAAACATTCAAGCATAACATTCAAAATATTCAATAAAAGAGGTAACATGGATTTCTATGCAGAGACAACTTCAACTGAACTGCACAGAAACTAAGCAAAGCTCAATTTGAACTTCGTGAGCATGAAATTCATGCTACACATTGAAAACACCTCAAATAAAGGTCACTGTTTACTCCTCATAAACAAGCATTTATCTTTTTTTGCATATTCATCTCAAAACTAACAGACAAAACATAGTATTCATCTGCCACAGTCTAGAATACAGTACACAATACGGTACCGATCTTCTAAAATCATTGTGAATTCAAGATTATATATCTAATTGAAAAATCCTGGGGGTAGGGTCAAACTACATTTGGGTTGGCTCTAGGCAAGAACAAAAAATTGGAGTAAAGGGAGGTGAGGGGAAAATGAACAAAGAGAGGAGAAGCAGATGGGGTTAAAAGGAAATAATAAACTTCAGATGAGACGTGCAGCTCTGCTTCTGCTGGGTTGCAACAAACCACGTATTTTCCCACCAAGAGGCAGGGTGGCTTCCTGAAGGAAGCTCACAGAACTAGAGTACAGCACTCTGCGACTGCAGCTGATGCCTGCAGTAGAGAAGAACTTGTGTAGGTTACTCCTTTGAATGAAAGGGGACTCATCGACAAGTGGCAGGAGAAAAAACATGCGTCAGTGCATACATTAGAGAAAAGACAGTAACAAAGCAAATTTACTAACCGTTGTCTGTCACACGGATTGACAGCTACTAGAGCTCCTCTGTCCCAAACCCCATCAAACTTGCCAACTATTGAGCTATAGGGAGATGAGGAAAAGACTTAAAAATACTAAAAAGGCACCTTCATCTTTATTCAGATAGTTCTGTGAAGTCACAAGGATTCTCCAGCTAGCTGTGCAGATTCCCCACTACCTTTTTGTTACAGTCCAGCATTTTCATGATCCAAACCAATATGATCTGGGTCCCAAGAAACCCCCCTCGTACATGGCCCTGCTGCGATAGCAAAGAGGTGCTGGAATTGCTCAGCATTTCCCTATCATGAGGGGGTGCTGAGACAAGGCGGGGAGGAAGGAAAGTAGCTTAAACACATTTGGGCTACAAGTCTAGGGTTTTGGCAATCATACTCTGCCGTGGCACTTGAGGCAGCGCTAACATGCAGTCAGCACGTCAATAGCTCTCGTCCACCTTCTAAAATCCATGCATGATTTCAAACGCGGGTTGAGGAAGGTGCCTTGTTGCTTTAGTATCATTGAACTCAGCGCACCCAGCAATTTTAGACACCTCAATTCCCAGCTACGTGCCCAGGACAGTTAGCTTCAGCTTGCAATTTGTTTAATGTTAGAAAAGCTAAGTTACACTGCTGCTTCCTTCAGTCTGCCACTGCCACAGACATTATTTTTGCTCCTGGATATGCTGGCATATGGCTTCAGTGATACTTGAGCAGAAGATCAGGTGCAAAGCCACCACAAAATCTGAGAAGCGACACTCCAGGCCACAGAGCACAATGGGTTGAAACATTTTTCAGGAGTCAGTAGCACGGACTGTATTGAAGTATTTTGCCTTTTCTCTTGTGTCTTTTAACTAAGGACATTTTAGCACTAAAAATCCTTGAGAAGACATTATTAAGTCGAGCCACGTTTGTCAAGACACTTGCAGAGTCAGTGTTTGACAACATATTATGTAGTCACATATGCTGGAGTGATGTCATGTACTTTAAGTCCATCGAGAAAAGTACATTAAGTAAAGCATGGGACACATATAATCAATGGGTACAGCTTACCCATGCATATGTTAATCAATAGTTTGGGGAAGAAATGTATTTAGTACTTAAAGGAAAAGCTGTCTAAGAAGACACCTCTGGGTATATTCTCTTTACTTTTACTAAGCTGCTCTGAATAAGGGATTGTGCTAGGGTTTTGCTTCGTAGAATCCATCAATAATATTAAAGATAATTTGTTTTTACTGTAAAAAGCAAATGTTTTTCTGTAACTTTCACAGGACGGATAGAACAAGAAGCCCATTTAAAGATATTTAGTTGGCATCTTTATCTAATGGTCAACAACAGGGTTAGTTTTTGTTGGAGATTGGCTATTCACATTTCTCATACAAGTTAATAAGAGTTTTTTTGAGAGGACCTGTTCCAAATCTTTATGGCTGATTCAATAAAATAATATGACAGTATTATGACAGTATTAATACAAGTTTGATTATACAGAATTGTAAAACACCCTATGTATTCCCACCTGGACAAATCATAAATACTGCAGCAGTACAGAGCAATGTTCCCAGAGGTAGTCTACAATAAAAAGCAAAGGAAACAATACTTATCAGCAAACTATCTTTACATATACACTTATAAGTGTATATTTATACCTTAAAATATACACATATACTATTTTTAAATATACACTTAGGTGTAATGGGGAAAAACTGTGAGAAACATTTTTAGTTTTTCTTTAACAAGGTACCTCTCCTGAACGCCTCCAGAGAGGTTCTGATCTGTCAAGGCATGCAACTGTCCAATTTTAAAATACATGTACTTTACATTCAGGTGCTTCAATGTCATAAGAAAAGAAGGCCAAAGTAATAAGCTCAGAAGAAGAACTTCTCAGTCCAAAATTACAACTCAGAGCTTCCTTTCAGACCTCTTCAGGAGAGGTGAATCATTACCAGTATGACAGAGACATAGAAGCAGAATGACTTGTTTGCTCAGTTATGCCTGCATTGCATGATTAACCACACCAGATCATTCGACAACGCAGGAAACATACCTGCAACTTTTTTGCTCCTGAAATCTCTGGGACTGGCTCCTCGCAAAAAGGCAGACTGTGTTCTGCAAAAAATTCCTTCAGCGCTTTCTCGCTGACTTCCACACCGACAACACTGTGTCCCATGTCCGCCAGCCTGCACACAGCAGAGAGAGGTCCCAAGTTTACGTGAGGCCCGCAGGTTGGGCCATTACCAAATGTGTATCTCCCATGCAGCATTTATTCATTAGGGAAACCCTGGTTTTAGGACACACTGGTATCTCTAATCCTGACCTTCTGGAGTGTTCACATTTTACTGAACACCTCCCCTCCATGATCTGAGCTTACATGAGCACCGCTCGGCACGCAGCTGATGAGGACTTACAGGCTTTATTTAGATTCAATGGATTATTCACTTATTTCTATGAACCCAATGAAAACAAAGGTGATTACATGGAGAAACTGTCCATTTTGGTTTACAGAAATCTGTTCTGCTCTGAACTGCAGTGGCTGAGGCACGCTGTCCAGCCAGCTGCCTCTGCGGCTTGGCAGTAATGTTCGGCTCTGATGAAGGCAGCAGGGTGTGGTAACCTCTTCACTGCTGCAGCTCAGTGCAACAGCAACATGCGTCAAAGCCTGCAGTCAGCCTAGTAAGTAGTTACCATGATAAAACCTGGTAACTGGGACTAACTTGATTCCTTGAGGATGCAGTTCAGTCAGGGTTTTTTACTTTGTGTCCCCTCCCTCCAAGAAAAAACACTAGCTTACACAGCCCCTAATTATAAATATAACCCAGTCAAAAAAGTAAAAGTAAAATAATGAATTTTAAAAAGGGGAAGTTATATTTAGCCCAAATCACTTAAGTTCCCAGTGTGACATGCCACATGGTCCCATGTAAACATCCTCTGGCACAACCGGCCTCATTGCAGGCAATTTAAGCTGGCATTGCCACCCAAAGAAGCAGTGATAAGGGCATAGCTTCAGTCACTCTGTCTGTCACAAATTCAGCATTCCCCAAGCTGAACCTGGGACAACCAGGAGGACTTTCAGGTTAGTCCTTACCCATCCCATTTATGCTACTATACAAAATAACAGCAAATGAAACCAAACTTCCTCCTCCCTTCAGCCTCCAGTGACGCTGCTTTCCTACCAGTGGAGATGCGGCACATTTCCATTGGCCAATATAAGGTTGGGAATTTCCCTTCTCTCTCCCTCCCCACATCAAATAAGATTTTTGCTTTTATAATCCATGCTTTACCATTTCATCTCTACTGCTTTACCACAAAGTGGGAAAAATATCCTCAGTCCACTCCTGCCATTTAAAAGAACATCCAGATACTTCTGTAGGAGCCTGCAGAAGAACAGACATGTTTTACTTAACACTGTGAGTATTTGTGCTGGCACATTAAAAGCCAAGTGCTACACACTATGCCAGGTAACACACAAACTCCATGATGGAACGTAGATTCTTAGCTCAACCTGCCATTAGAAATAAAAACATAAAATAAAACCACTCACTTTCCATTTACATAGAAAGTAAATTTAATTTCTGTTAGAAAGGAACACATTTCTCTTTGTCCTGTTTTCTGTTTGTCTTTTCAAGTAAACAAACCAACCCATCTCTAAGAGGGCCACAACAGACAACTTAAACAGAATGATTATTAAACTTCTGTATCAATCGTATCACTTATACAGGTCTTAAATGTAGCTGTCATTGGTTGCAAGACCATATAACCAGGTTTGTTCTCTTAGGTCCCTGTCTTCCAGTGCACAATAATTGCTCCAATGCCATCTGCATATTATTTTAGGCCACAGCTTCATAACTTACGAACAGCAATGCAGAGCTGCTGCATCAGGAAATTTAAGATTCTTAGTCAAGCTATCCAAGCGTTACAGTTTAAAACCCGATTTAAAAGTTCTAAATTTAACGCAATGCTTTTCTCTTGCCCTTTTTTGACAAACGTAGGTCACAAAAATATTTATTTTACTTTCAAGCTGTGTAAAACAATTTTCCTTTTGTAAATGCTCCATTTTCTGTTAAGAGTTTTTTGAATGAGGCAAGTCATTCCTCTCACAGCATTTCTTTAAACAGCTTAGGCAGAAGAGTGAAGTCACATACGGATGTCCTCGTTCCTTGTGAAACCAAATGCTACCCGTTTCCCACTTTCGCAGCCATTCCTCCTCAGCCACCACTCTGTCTTTCTGTGACCCAGTATCAGTGCCTTCCAGGACCCCGGATGCATCTGCTGAGCCGTCCATCGTCCCCAGGGAGTGCCAGGAGCTGTGAAAAAAGAGGGAAGAATTACCCCCGCCCAATGAATAGTTTGGAACTGGCTCTTACTTTCTAGAATCAAGTAAAAATTTAGTACAGTTTAAGGGATTGTAATTTGGCGACTATTTAAACGTAGCTGGATTGAACGTGATAGAGCGTACTCTTGCTATCGATGGCTTCGGCTGGACTTTTTCTCCCGGAGCGAAGCCTGCGCAAAGGCACCCGGTTAAACACGACGGAAACGCCGGTGACCTCCCGTTTTGCACCTGTCTGGAAGCCACCCAGAGGCTGCCCGGCCTCATTGCCCCGGGGGCGGGGGGACCGGGGGATAACCGCGGGCCCAAGGCCGGGGCCGGTAAGTAAGTAGCTAGGTGCCGACACTTCTCCCTCTCTCACGTGAAACCCGTGGGCAGACCGCGGGGGCGAGAAGCGGCTCGGGGCGAAGGGGACCCGGAAG